>NC_036461.1:0-300000 GCF_002775205.1 Xiphophorus maculatus
AGAACAAACACAACCTACATCCAAAATGTTTCGGTACGAGAGACCATCTTAAACCTGACTCTGAGCAGCCTTGCTCCTGAATTTGTCATCTTTGAAGTAGAAGACTACCAGCTGTGGTTCCAAGTCTATTTGATTCCTGTGATAGCAAGCATCCAACCTGACAGCCTGTGGGTGATACCCCGTAACATCAGCTGTGAATCCTACGGAGCTATGTAAGACCAAACCCCTAAGATAGGAATTTGATCCACATCAAACGACGATACCAGTCCCCTTAATGACGGTTTCCCTCTCTTCTTTTCAGAGTCACTGGCCTAACGGAAAGCCTGAACATCCTGCCACTGCACATTTCAATGGACGTGAGATCAAGCCTGGAATCACTGCAGGAGGCCTTCCCAGGTATGTGTGGCCAATGCTTCGCTGAGAAATTCCTTCAGAAAAGCCCGGTACAACTGTTACTTTAAGAGACATATTGAAGCCATGTCTAATTTCAACTTTCTTTCAAACAGCTTGTGCAAAACTGGATTCTTTCACGGTAAGCTCAGGTTCAAAGGTGTTTCACACCGAATGTAGACACCATGTCATGTTCATTTACAGGACTAGAGGGTGGCACATTGCCGCTGTGTAAGTCTATGTAGCTTTTGCCACTGACCTAACAGTTGTTGCTTTGTTTGTCCCCAGTGCAAAGACACTCATGTTGATGGTAAGTTTGCTGAGAATAACCCATCTATGAATTGATGAAACAACATATAATGTGTCAAATAGCAGTAGCTCATGCACGATTCTGGTGTTTTTACAGAAAAACTCATCTGCTCCGAGGTAGACAGGTAAGAGGATGACTGTCTTATGTGATGCAGTGTTAGCAAGTGGGTTTGCCCAATGTAACCAAGACTACAATGTTTTATGGTTACATTGCACAGCTCTCAACTCCAAGCACTGAAAGATGACAATTCTACTGAAGCCGTGTGCAACTTCAACATCACTCAACATGCCTGTGCCCCGGTAAGATGTTTCATTGCAAGCTGTAAATCCAAAACAACGCTACGTGCTGAAAGTTTGATTTCTTTCTTCTTCAGACAAGAAGACTCTCAGCAGAAAACTTGGCCATGCTCTTGAAGTGCTCTCTGGAAAGCAACCAGATGTACGTGGTGGAAGTTTGGCAGCTTCTTTTCCAAAAAGCTTCTCCCGTACTCAGCCAGGCTCTGGCCTCATTCTCCGCCATGGTATATCCAGTGCCATCATTTCAAAAATACTGAGCGCATTTTGGTGTAATTTCTACATGCTACCTATCTTTCCCCAAAATTCCAGGTCCCCACCGCCATGGGCGCTGCCTATTCCAATCCTCTTGATGCTCTGAGAGAAGTGGTTGCTAAAAACCTTACACAGGATCAACTGAAGGGTGAAGATTTTGTTAGAAGTTGGTTCCAGATGCGTCTCGGTCCATTCCTGGCCTCCCCGTCAACAAATTTCCTCTTCTGCCTTGGCACCTACAACTTCAGCTGCCAGACCTACCAGATTGTGTAAGTACCTGGAGGACTTATTGCATGAGCGTTCACAATATCTCAAAGAAACTGGCAGGCTCCTTTGACGTTAAAATCCCTCGCTCAAATTTTAGCGTCGGCGCATTCAGCAACCAAAGCCCACTGATGGACGACAACAGAAAGCGGACAGTCTTTACTCACTTCATCCAACCGTTCCTTTCCAGAAAGGATTTGCCAGGTAAGTGCATGCAGGCTCCCCGGGCCTCCTTGGTAATGTAGTGATTGTACACCAAGCGGTGTTCTGACTCCTGTTGTTTTGCAGACCCAGGCTGTGTGTCATCTGCCAATAGCAGTCAGTTCTGGCTCCAGGCCAACCTTGGCAATTTCTCTCAATTTGCGAGCATAAAGGATTTGCGAGCCCTTTATCCAAACTTCTCCAGTGTGAGTAACTGGAACAGTTGAGAAGATTTAAGGGGGGCTCTGCAGAATTTTACACCCTGAAGTTCCACAATGACTTCAAGCTGAATTCTTGTTTTCTATCCTTGCAGGCCGAAGCCTTGTCGAAACTGTCTCCCTCTCAGGTAGCAGAGTTACTGCTGAGCACAGACATCTCAAATGACACAAAATTTGTCGATCAAGTCTTTGAGCGACTGCAGGTTGGAAACGCTGTTGAAAACGTGGACGCATTCTTTACCAAACTTACAGAGAAGGAGGAGGTAAGCTACACCTTCAAGTGGCACAAGAATCCTGGTTTGAAAAGCTATGTCAATGGCATTGAAAAGCTATTCAAATGATAATATTGCAGTAATTCATAGGACCTTACTGTTTTTGCCACTTTTCAAAAGTACCACATGGTGGACTTGCATCGTAGCAACTAAGTGGTATTGGATTTCTCTCCTGTCATGAATATTAAGGTTCCGGAGTTTCAAGTTGACGTGAGAGATCGCATCATGAACAAGACCTACGACATCATGGGTCCCTTTTTCCCAAAGTTCCCTGAAAAGGATCTTTTTGACTGGTTCCATGTCAAACTGGTCCCGGTTCTCCCAAGTTTCACTCCACAAATGCTCCAAGGTGTAATTACCAACATCAACTGCACAAAATACCATGTCATGTGAGTTGTATATGAAGAACATCAACGTTTTGAATGCTCCAAATCACAGAGAAATCTTAAGGGACCGTGTCTAAAAGATTTATTCCAATCTTTGCAGTGTGAGTGGGATGGGCAATGTTGTGTCTGACATAGCTCAGGAAAGACAAGAAGAAATTGCAGCTGTTTTACTGCAGTACCTGATAAACTCTGCTGATGTCATCAACCAGCCAGGTAAGTTTGCTATATTAACACCGTGGTGTCTTGGCCACGGCTTTGTTGATGGTAAAGTACAAATCCCTCATAACAATGAAAACAAAAATGGACAAAATAGTGAGAAGAAAGGAAAGTTGATGTGTGCATACATGCGCCTTAGCTTGCAGAGTAAACATCCAGACCGATTCCCAGTGGGTGGAAACAAACCTGGGCCCATTTTCTCAATACGCAACATATTCTGAGCTCAAATTCTTCAACCTCTCTCAGGTGAATTTGAGTTGTTTTTTTTACTTCTGAAATGTTTGTGTAGTTAATTTACAAAGAATTTCAAATATTTTCATTCATTATATTTCTTTCCTCTTACTCACAGATTACCATAGTAGATTCACTTTCTTCTGGACAAAAAGCTGAATTTCTCCTTCAATCCGATATTCTTGCCAATGTCTCTCTTGTCATCACTGTTTTTGAACGTTTCACTACATCAGCTTCCTTGGAAAACCTGGAGTCCTTCTTCAACACATTTGTTGGTGGTCTTGCTCAGGTTAGATCTGTCTTATTTATGGATATATTTTTGTGTTTTTCATTTGACATCTAAAGATTTGGCTCAATTTTCCTTTTTTCTTTTTAGCAAAATCTGACTGCTGTTAACCCCAACATGCGTGACAATATTCTAAATCTGACATTAACAGCACTTGCACCAAAGTTCCACCTTTTAAATCCTGAGGGTTTCAGATTATGGTTCCAGGTCTACCTCCCACTCTTCCTCCCAAGCATCAAATCAACAACCTTTGAAATAATTCCCAGAAACATCTCCTGCAGTTCATACCAACAAGTGTGAGTGAAACTTCAATTTTGCTCCCACGTTTTTTATTTACCCTTTGAGCAACTGAATATACATGCTTTTATTATCAGGGTCAAAGGATTGGACAACATTATCAGCCAGCTCTCCGAAGCACAGAACCAAGAGGTTCTAAAGTTTGGATTAGACTTTCTCAAAGCTCAGTTAACTTCAGGTAACCGTGTTTAATAACAGAGTAATGGTGGATTTTCTGACCCACATAAAATGCATTAATTGTCGTTCATGTTTTGTAAAATCTTACCATTTGATCGTTTGATGTTTAGGGCTTTCCTGTGTTGACGCTGGGACTGAAACTAATGACAGAGGTTGGCTTAAAGCCAACTTTGGTCAGTTTCGTCTTCAAGCCTCTTTTAAGAATTTTCTGTCTCTGAAGAAAGATTTCAAAGGAGTAAGTACTACCATAAGGATTTTAATCCTAAAATTTGCATATTTTCACTGATTTTATGCAATTTGTAAATGTATGTTGATCAAATTTAAGCTTATGGCTTTGCCCACATATGAATGCGTGTGTCTGAATGTTTGTAAGTCAGCAGTGAAAAGATAAAAGATATTTTATTGTTGTTTAAATTTATATGTTTAAGTTGTTAATTTAATGAGATATGCTAAGTGATTGATTATTTTTTAATAAAAGAGGTTATGAGCTATAGTTTTACTTTTTTAGCATGAATGGAAGTGTAGTGTGGAGAATTATCCTTTCTCCATTAGGTTCTTGATTTATCAGGTTGAAGAAAAGTCAATGAGTTGAATTCATAAATTCTATTTGTTAATATCAAAATACAGCTGGTGCATAGTTCATGCTCTCCTTATGGGCTAACAGAGCAAAATGGCATCAAGCTACAGTTTGTAATTCACTTTGTTAGCCTCTAAGCTACGCCCTAAAGAGGGTGTTTCCTAACCTGTCATTTCCTTTAGCTTTAGCTTTGCATGCCTGCTGTATGTGAATGCATGTATGTGGATATGAACATGCAAATAGCTAAAAGAGATAGAGCAAAACACAGAATTATTTATTCTCAGCAGTAGTAATTACAGAATGAGGATTTCTAAGAAGGGCTTGAGGATATGTATGTGTCATGCTGTCATCTGCTGTTGATAATTGTTTTGTTTTGCTGTAGCAGTGGCTTGCTTATCTAAATGAAACGATGTTTAAATATGAATAGTCTGCTGCTGAACTTAGGCTAACAGCTGGGCTCCTAACAGTTGAATTATATCTAAAGTGATTCATGGCTTCTTGTGTCTAGGCTGAGGTGGCAGATCTTCTCACTTTCAGTCAGCTGAAGGAGCTTGCAGCAACCCCTTCGCAGCTAAACGGAACACAAGATGTGACAAAAGTCATGACCGTCATCGAGCCGGCTGACTTTGCTGCTTTCTTTGATTCACTCGCTCAAGCAGTTGCGGTAAACAAAGCTGACCTGCTCACCTTCTGCTCAGTCATGAAAGTTTTGTTGGTTAAAAGTTGCAGGATTTTTTTACCTGATTGTTGAAGATTTACAGAACTTTTAATAAACATAAACTGTCACTACTTTTAAAACGGAGTAAACTGACGATTTCAGTGGACATTCATTTGAGTTATTCATAATTTTCATCTAAAAACCAAAACTTCAAATCTCACTCATATTTCTGGCCTAATTTCCTAATCATGAAATTTCCTAATTTCCTAATTGACGTTTAAGGAAACATCAAGCTTCAGAAAGCTTGATGTTTCCTAAATTTCAGTCACATCACATTGTTATGAAAAACTAAAGATTATTTAAAGTAAATACCCAACGGTGAGCTTACTTCTACATTTTACTCCAACAAATTAAAGATGTGACACCACCAGATATAGCAGCTATCTGCTTCACACTATGACATTACCCTATGAAAAAGTTAAGAGTAGAACATGTACAATTTTCATTCAGTACAATTCGGATGCTTTAATATTGACGCAATTAGTATTTAAAATGGATTATATAATATGAAGGCCTTATTAAAAATAATACATTCTGATCATAGTTTGATTGTATTTCCTGCTCTGTTTCCCTGCAGGCCCAGTCTGTGAACTACACACAGGAAGTGAAATCTGCCTTCCTCCTGGCAGTTTTTGACAGGGGAGGTCTTCCAGCTGTCAGTGACGAAGACTTCCTGCAGTGGCTAAGGCGACTGCAGCCGTTGCTCATTGACCTCTCTCCAAATCTGGTGCCCCGCTTTGTCAGTCTGGCAGCAAACAGGAGCTGTGCCACCAGCCAGGAGACGTAAGAACTTAAATGACCCAGACAAGAGTTTGCAGGAAATAGAAAACAGTGACTGAACTGTAGAATTTTGTTAGACCATTTTCTAACTGTTGAATTAATCTCATGTTTATTCAGGATAAATGTGCTTCACACAATACAGACAACGCTCAGCAACAACACTAAAACCGAGGTCTACAGAAACATCCTCATTTTCCTCCAAGGTTTGTCTATAAACGTGCTGCACGGCACCTGATTTACCAGAACTACAAGAAACACGGGAGGGCGGTCTGCTCCAAATGTGTTTGTTTTTATTACATCTACAGTATGTGTAAAATATTATAACATACTTTGCAACACAGATCAAACGCCACTAAAGTGTTACAGTGGTGGAAGCTTCTACATCTTCCTGAAGAACAACTTCCTCAGCTTTGGCTTTCCTGATGTCCCGTCATTCATCTCTCTTCTTCCACCAACACGCAAATCAGAGGTACAGCTAAATATCTGAATATGAACAACATTTATACACACAGATAAAAGGGAACGGATAGAAAGGAGATTTTTGGGGCAATTTTGTTTATACATACTTCTATATTAGGAATCCAAAAATGGACTCATTCACGTAATCGAGCTAAATTAACTTAAAAAGTGTTTTCTTCTGTTTTCAGCTCCTAAATACCATTAGCACCTCAGAACTGCGTCAGTTCCTCATTCAGCCTGGCGCAATCAGTAACAGTTCAGGCATCTGCATCATCTTCAGCAACTACAACAACACTCCTTCCTTCCTAGAAAACGTATGTCCTCATCTCAAATTTAAATGTGTAGTAACATCTATGGGTGAATCTGGTTGTGTTCTCCTCACTGTTTAATATTTCTGTACAACACCTGCAGGAGGACGTCCCAGATGATGTGAGGAGGATCATCCTTCCCTGTGTTTGGCCTTTGGCTCTGAGCAGCAACAGAAGATCTGAGGTTGATCTGTGGTTTAACGTACGTTTGAGGAACTATCTGAGGTTCCTCACCAAGGATCTCATCAGCTTCAACAAAGTGCAGAATGCCTCGTGTCTCACCTTCCAAAAACTGTGAGTCAGTGTCTCATGTTGTCATAACATTGACAAAAGGTCCCCATGTAACCACATTTCATTGCTTCCTGTTCCACAGGGTGTCTTTCATGGGAAAGAACTTCACCTTCACCAGTTCAGACTTTGGACAGCCAGATGTGTACACCACCATCAGAAGCTACCTTGGTGCTGGTGAGATTTGGAGAAAAATGTGACACGAGATAGACGTCTTAAGTCTCTTTTACACTTTAAGAATATATTTTTGATTAATTGGTGTTGTTACATCCCCAAGTCTAGGGGTAGAGGAGGGGAAAGTAACAAATGACCCGGGTATGAAGAGGCAAAACCAGGAGGCTGTAGTTAATGTTTTATTTAAAAATAAGCCAGGTAGAATCTTGAAAAACCTGAGGAAAAAATGAGAGTGTAAATAACAAAATCCAGGGTTTCTAATAAGACACAATCCTCCAACAATCTAACCTGGGAGAGACCAGGAACCTGGTGTCTTCATAAACACTCATGCCCCACTCATCTACTAGCCTGGAAAAAGAGAATAAGTGCACACACTTCCCTCAAACCACCACAAAGCTGCAGCACACATGCTACCCAGTTGGCCAAGAGGCCCTGAGATCAGTTCCCACCAGCTTTATACTTCATGAGGCAGAGTGGAACCAGCTGCGACTGCTTAAGTTGCAAGAACTCAGCAGCAACCTGGAATTGACAAACACAGATGCAGTCACCACAGCATGTAACAGTGTTTATGCATTCAGACAGTAATAAGTCCATGAAAAGTTTGATTTTTGGAAACGGATAGAAAACATCTATTACATTTTAATGACATTAGTGAAGTCTGCTGCCTAAAACACTGAAAATCCCTGTTTTTCCTCAGAATCTGTGGCCAGATGCTACAACGCCACAGACCCAGATCTGAACTCCACCTCCTGGTTTGTCAACTACATCGGCAGCTTTGTGATATTTATCACTCTGGATGATTTCAAAAACTTTGTCAACACCTCTCAGGTATTTCTGCAAACTTTCAAATCGGAACCTACCAACAAACAAAATCAGAATTTTACAAACTTGACCTGTGTGATCCAGCAGGTTTCGTCTGAATGTCTCTGACCTGTTTTGTGTTTTGCTCATCTATTTTTGAAGCTGATTGTGTTCTTGGAGGATAAAGCTAATCTGGAGCTCTTTAACAACGCAGCGATCCCACAAGATGTAACAGACTACTACATCTTGCAGCTTTATGAGTTCTACCCATCCTTTGGACTCATGATGTAACTATCCACCAGTTTGAAAAGGAAACATTATTATTACAAGAAAGTAATAAGTTTTATTCATTTTGCTAAAATCATCCTTCAACATGTCACCTTTCATTCAGGCTCCCAGGCTCTTTACTCTGCTCGCCTGACATCCCAAGCTCCTTATTTACTTCTCTTAGTGAGAACGATACGATGGCCATCTTGGACAAGCTGAAGACATTCTGCAACAGCACAGAGAATCCTGAGGTACCAGATGAAAACGTCACAGAGGTTCTGCTCAGTGACCGTCTGTATGACCTGTAGCAACATGCTTTTCTCTTTATTTCATTCAAGATTTCTCTTTTTTTGTCACACAGAAATCATTTGATTGCACTGATGGGTTTAAATGCAGGAAAACAAGATAAAAGCAAATATTGTCTATACAGTGGACCCCTGTTAATGGCGGGGGTTAGGAACCACTGCTGTCTGCTGAAATCCACCAGTACTTCTGACCCCATTAAAAATGGTTTTAACTGATTATTTCAGTAGCTCAAGCCCTTCCTGTCCATCCATTGTATATCCCCACAGTTCAGTTTATGTATCCAATAGTTATTGGGCAAAAGGTGGGGTCACAAATCACCAGTCCGTCACAGGGCAACACAGATACAGTGCAAGATCACTTATGTCTCTCAGGCCTTTATGATCTGTTTTCTGCGTTAACCTGGAAAGATCTTACCACTCCATTCCAATTTTCACGACAATCCTCCTCACATCACTTCAGTGACCAGTTTAGGCCCCAGGACAAGTGTTTCATTGTGCAGCCTGTGCAGACACCAAATATACCCTAATATGCATTAATACTCACAGTGGAAACCATCTTAGCACTACAGCTGAAGCTAATATCCATGCACTTCCTTATCTACGCCCTTGGGGGTTTAGCCAATCAGCGCCAAGGAGAATTCACGGCACTTTTACATTAAGTGCTTTGCAAATCCCAGCCAATAGCATGTCAACTAGCATTGCATCTAGGTATTTCAGCTTCCTAAGCTGCATTTTATATCAAATATGTCAGGATAAGCTGTTGAATAAGTCAGCAAATAGGCTCATTTTCCATGAATAATTTGATGAATTTGCACATTTTTAAGCACAAAGAGGCAGTATCCACTGACCAACGCCTACTGAGCTTTGTTTTCAGTCACCGATGCAACTTGCTATAGAATTCCCTTTTGTTGCCCGGCTCAGAAGACTGCAACAAGAAACTGGGAGGACACGAAAACAAGAACCATTTTAAGCCCTTCAGAGAAAATTATTGATAAAAATGATTGTCTGGGGTAATGGGCAGCAGCCCAACAACCGCTACACCAGCGCGTGCTCCCTCGGCCTGGTCCTCTGTCTGGTGCAGATCTCGCTCGGCCATGGAGTGGACGGCCCACACAGGTCTCAGCCTCTGCTCCCACACCGGGTCAAGCGACTGCCGCACCCCACGCCGTCTGGCCCCTGCCCCGGCTCCGGCTCCGGATCTCATCTGCCATGATGAGAGGAACGGGCGTTCCATAAATACGATCCAGGTGGACACATGATCATAAGAGCCTCCCACAATTTGAAGACCTTAATTAAAAGAAAATTAACCGGCCACATTGCAACACAGCAGGGAGCCATCACACCGTTCTATAAATCTGGGTTCATTTAAACCCAGCAGGTTCAGATGTGTTGATCTGCTCACAAATGATCATTTATACAAAGACTGTATACAAAGATGGTAGAATTCTTAAAAATATGAAAATGTCACAAAAAACAGTTATATTTATTTAATATATGATGAACTGTTGTGATGTAGAGGGATGTTTGACCAGAAATTTAGTTCACAGCCATTAATGATGCATGTTTTATTAAACAGAGATCTGCAGCTCTGGCGTCCAACATCAAGGTCTTCACAGCGCAAACGTTTGAAGACCTTGGAAATGCGTCTTCTGGCCTGACAAACAGCCAGATCCTGTCTGTGTCGTCTGAGGTGCTGGTTTTGTCTTTGTCCATCCTGAGCTCAGTGAACACCTGGGGACAGGACCAGGCCAGCAACATCATCCACCGCATCACCTCCTCAAGCTTTCAGGTACAAACCCGACAATATACATAATAATCACGTCTTTTATCCATGAAGTGTAAACTAAATATAGCTCGACAGATTAGAAAGTTGCCTGCAATCAGCTTCCAGTTCACTGATCATGTTTTTAATGGGTGGAATATGACTGACAGATCAACAGTGCAGCCTCTCTGGAGTCTCTGGGGACTCTTATCATTGGAGTTCCTTCAAAGTCAATCAACAATATCTCAGCTTCTGAAGTACTCAGTGCGTCCAAGAACCCAACGCTTGTTTCCAACATGCTGGAAGCCCCGAAGGTTGTCCAGGAGGCTTTTGTCAAAAAGGTAAAAAGATGAGACTTCTATCTTAACTTCATTCATGATCATCTATTCAGAGCATCGTGTGAATAAAACAAGACAAATCTGCCACTTAGTTCCTAGTTGGGATTGGGAACCTATTTGTGTAGAAAATACAGATATTTCAATATGTATGTTTGATTTTAATCTTTATTTATAAATGAAAGACACACAATGAAACATCGACTGAAAGTTGTGCATCAACTATACAAGTTGCAGCGACTAAAATGTTCCACGTGTAGCTTTTCAGACTGATGCAGTTAAAACACGTAACAGTTCTACTCATTAGACTTAAAAACAAGCTTTGTTATAGTGTCCAAACAGTGAAAAGACTCAAGAACTGGTAGAACTTTTTCTCTTGCTTACTGCTGAGTGAATGCATAATCTAATGCATGTAAACCTCCATCCAGATCATTTCTGTGGACTCCAGTCCAGCCAAAGTGGTGGAGAACGTCCCTGATGCCTTAGCAACGGAGATCCCACCCTCCCTGCTGCTGTTTCCTGAGGGAACAGCCAACATCACTGCGATAAACAAGAAGATGTGGACCGCAGATCAGGTCAGTGTTTCCTGTTTAATGCAGAATGGATAATAGCGTGAAGTAGATCCAGGCTGTCAGTGGATTAACTTTGAAACACGCGCAATCTCCCAAAAGCTAAATTAGTAAAAAAGAGTTTGACAAGCTATATTAAATATGCAAAGGTAACGCAAAAGTTGAAAATATGTCCACTTGGAGACTTCTACTGATGTGTAAATGTGTCCAATATTTTTCTTAGAAATGTAAAGGAACATTTTTTCATGCTACCTGAACACATGCAGAAGGTTTATGTGAGGAACTAAGTACAGCAAAGCATCGTTCTAAAAATATCTAACATGGACCATAATCAATCTATCCAGGCACTGGCTACAGCTGCTTTACAATTTTAACCTTTTAAAACAATGCAAACAAATCTACAGTCAAGTCTGTACTTCCTATTTCTTAATGTTTCAGAACAATATAAAATCAAAGTAATCTTATGAATGAAAATTATTCTTTGTTTACCACTGATGAAAGTAAAAAAAAACAACATTATATGCACTTTTAAATAATTTTTTATTATGATTCAAGTGTGCCAGAAAAAAACAAGATGTTTGTAAGAAAGTATAAATTGTAATCTTATAGTTCTCGGTATTTAATTTCATTGGCTTGTAGTTTTTGTTCAGACAACAGTTTAACGCCAAGCTAACCTGAATTTACTCCTTTGCTTTTCAAATTTAGAAAGCAGAAGTTCAACTAACATCTTAATGTCTTTTTTCTGTGTTTTTCAGGCCACCATGTTTTTTGCGACGCTGGCTGAGGCAGATTTTGACACTGAGCAGTAAGTGAACAAACCTGCCAACCCTGGTATTTATTGTGAATCTTTGAATATCTCCGGTGTAATCTTTCTTGCCTTTTCTCCAAAGACTTTCTCCATTTGTGCTGCAAGGCTTCACATGCGGCACGGTTAAGAAAATGAGTAAAGCCCAAATCAGTCAGTTGATCCACGCCTGCAGGCCGAGGAAAGGCAGGGCTAAGGTGGAGCTGAAGGAACCTCAGGTAAGATCTGGAGCAACACTAACAAGTCACTTCATGGGAAGCAGCGAACCGTGTCTACTCTACATTAAACGTTATAGTCCACACATTTGAATCAATTAATTCAACCTTCTCACACTGTGACCTCCAGCTGACCTGCATGTACAACCTGATCCGTGACGACCTCTCTCAGAACTTCACAGATTATCCTCCAGACATGCTTCTCTACTTGGAGTGAGTCTCTCTCCACCTAATTATTGTAACTATTGTGCCAGCTGTTTGAAAGTTATCTGATCACTAATATCTTTTTTACAACAATCCCCACCAACAGCTCCAAAAATGTCCAGAAAGCAAACTGCAGGTCCTACTTTTCTGCCCTGGGTGCCGCAGACTTTTCTGTGGCCTCCAGCATCTTGAACAAGGGCCCACAGAAGTTCAGGGAAGCTAGAGACTGCTTGGTGAGAGCCAATAAAAAAGAGAATCAATAGACAAAGAGCCTATCTGCAGCATGCATCAAAGCACACATTACACATGTGCCTCAAATTATTCTTCTACAGCAGAGTAATGGAACGTATTCACTGATTTGAACGTTTTTCACTGTTTCAGGGGATCAGTGGCGACAGCCTGAGCAGAGACAATGTGGAGGTCCTGGGGAACATGGTCTGCACTCTGGATAGATCCGACATTGAGAATTCAGATCCTCTCATCCTGGAAAACCTCAAAGCCTGCAAAGACCTCTCTGCCAGCCAGGTGGCTGCTATGGAAACACTGCTGCTGTCTGGGAAAACACAATACGGGTACTAAAGAAATTAATCCAGTCATTTAGTCTGCAGGGAAAAATCACTCAGCTTCTGTTGTCCTGCATTTTAATATAAATCGAGATAAAGTGGGCTCTTTATTCACATCTAACATACTTGGATGTTACATTATCTGCTAAAATAATCAGATAGACTTAGATGGATTTCACAGCAACATACCAGGCAACAATTGATCACTTGCTTGTTGTCTGAATGATGATTTATGTATATTTAAATATTTGTTAGATGTGTCATATTTGCACAAACCTTTTTTCAGAGCTGTAAACAGCTGGGACCAACAGACACTAGAGGGGCTGGGAACACTTCCTTTGTATTTAACAAGAAACATCTGGACACATTTCACAGCTGTAAGTCTGATGACGTTAAGATGCGACATTAAGTCACCTAACAACAACTCATTTGTCTTTGCATGAAAGAACTGTCATATTATCTCTACTTTGTCAGGCAACACAGAAAAGATTCCTTAAGGGTTTCATGCCTGACCTAAGGATACAAAAAACACAGAAGTGGAAGCTCAAGAACCTGTTTTCACAGCTCACCCCTCCAGCAGCAAAACGAGAAGCAGGTAAACCCTTTTAAAAGCAGCTACTGAAGCCAAAGCTGCAAGATTTCCTAAATGACTAAAGGTTGAGTTATTTAAGTGGAATAAATTAGTTGCAAACCAATCCCAACTCGTTTTCTCAAACTTTTAAAAGGATGCAGTGAGAGGAACATCACCCAGGTGACCGTCAGTGACCCTTCCTTCCCCTTTGGCTACAATCAGCTGCAGTTTCAACTCTGCCTGGACGTTCCCATTCTGAAAGACAACCTCTACTCCATCTGCCAGAAAGTGGATGATGATGGTTATAAAAGGATCATCCTCAATAAACTCAACCAGGTGACATGGGAATATCTGTTACTTTTTAAAGAGAATCAAAGTGTTTTGGTGGTAAAATCCAAGTGCTTTTTTATGGTTTTCACAGCTGCTTTTAATCCAACCTCCTCCTCTTACAGTAAAAACACTTTCCCAGAGTTTAGTGTAGTTGTTGGTTTCTCCGGAAGCTTTTAAATGTGCCAGATATGTACATATTCATGTGCATGTGTGAGTTTGCCTGTGTGTGCCTGCCAGATCCACCGGGTGGCGGACCCTGATAAAGAGGGTTGCTAACTAAAAGCGGTTGCCAACGACTGGACTGAGCTCAAACTGATTTGTACATTTTCAAAAATAAGTGCAAACTCTCACTCATCACATCCATCCATCCATCTTCTTCCGCTTATCCGTGGTCGGGTGGGGGTAGCAGCTTCAGAAGGGAGGCCCAGACTTCCCTCTCCCCAGCCACTTCTTCTAGCTCTTCCGGGGGAATCCCGAGGCGTTCCCAGGTCAGCCGAGAGACATAGTCCCTCCAGCGTGTCCTGGGTCTTCCCCGGGGCCTCCTCCCGGTGGGACGTGCCCGGAACACCTCACCAGGGAGGCGTCCAGGAGGCATCCTGACCAGATGCCCGAGCCACCTCAACTGGCTCCTCTCGATGTGAAGGAGCAGCGGCTCTACTCTGAGTCCCTCCCGGATGACTGAGCTTCTCACCCTATCTCTAAGGGAGAGCCCAGCCACCCTACGGAGAAAACCCATTTCGGCCGCTTGTATCCGCGATCTCGTTCTTTCGGTCACGACCCAAAGCTCATGACCATAGATGAGGGTGGGAACGTAGATCGACTGGTAAATCGAGAGCTTCGCTTTTTGGCTCAGCTCTCTCTTCACCACGACGGACCGGTACAACGCCCGCTTAACGGCAGACGCTGCGCCAATCCGCCTGTCGATCTCCCGCTCCCTTCTTCCCCCATTCGTGAACAAGATCCCGAGATACTTAAACTCCTCCACTTGGGGCAGGACACCCCCCCTGACCCGGAGAAGGCACTCTACCCTTTTCCGGCTCAAGACCATGGCCTCGGATTTGGAGGCACTGATCCTCATCCCGGCCGCTTCACACTCGGCTGCGAACGCTCCAGCGAGAGCTGCAGATCACGATCTGATGAAGCCAAAAGGACCACATCGTCTGCGAAAAGCAGAGATGAGATCCTAAGGCCACCAAATCGGATCCCCTCAACACCTTGGCTGCGCCTAGAAATTCTGTCCATGAAAATAATGAACAGAATCGGTGACAAAGGGCAGCCCTGGCGGAGTCCAACTCTCACCGGAAACGAGCCCGACTTACTGCCGGCAATGCGGACCAGACTCTGACACCGGTCATACAGGGACCTGACAGCCCGTATCAAAGGGCCCGGTACCCCATACTCCCGGAGAACCCCCCACAGGGCTCCCCGAGGGACACGGTCGAACGCCTTCTCCAAGTCCACAAAACACATGTAGACCGGTTGGGCGAACTCCCAGAACCCTCCAGGACCCTGCTGAGGGTGTAGAGCTGGTCCAGTGTTCCACAACCAGGACAAAAACCACACTGCTCTTCCTGAATCCGAGGTTCGACTATCCGACTGACCCTCCTCTCCAGGACCCCTGAATAGACCTTGCCAGGGAGGCTTAAGAGTGTGACCCCTCTATAATTGGAGCACACCCTCCGGTCCCCCTTTTTGAACAGGGGGACCACCACCCCAGTCTGCCAATCCAGGGGAACTGCCCCCGATGTCCATGTGATATTGCAGAGTCGCGTCAGCCAGCACAACCCTACAACATCCAGAACCTTAAGGAACTCCGGGCGGATCTCATCCACCCCCGGGGCCTTGCTACCGAGGAGCTTCTTAACCACCTCGGCGACCTCGTCCCCAGAGAGTGGAGAGCCCAACCCAGAGTCCCCAGGCTCAGCTTCCCCAATGGAAGGCATGTTGGTGGGATTGAGGAGGTCTTCGAAGTACTCTGCCCACCGGCCCACAACGTCCCGAGTAGAGGTCAGCAGCACACCATCCCCACTATAAACAGTGTTGGTGCTGTACTGCTTCCCCCCCTGAGACGCCGGATGGTGGACCAGAATCGCCTCGAAGCCATACGGAAGTCTTTCACAATGGCCTCTCCAAACTCCTCCCACGCCCGAGTTTTTGCCTCAGCAACCACCCGCATGCCGCTTCGCCCGCCGGTACCCATCAGTTGCTTCCGGAGTCCCACAGGCCAAAAAGGCCCGATAGGACTCCTTCTTCAGCCTGACGGCATCCCTCACTGAAGGTGTCCACCAACGGGTTCGAGGGCTGCTGCCGCGACAGGCACCGACAACCTTGCGGCCACAGCTCCGATCAGCCGCCTCGACAATGGAGGCATGGAACACGGTCCACTCAGACTCCATGTCCCCCACCTCCCCCGGGACGTGTTCGAAGTTTTGCCGGAGATGGGAGTTACAGCTCCGTCTCATAGGGGATTCCGCCAGACGTTCCCAGCAGACCCTCACAACACGTTTGGGCCTGCCAGGTCTGACCGGCTTCCTCCCCCACCACCGGAGCCAACTCACCACCAGGTAGTGGTCAGTGGACAGCTCCGCACCTCTTTTCACCCGAGTGTCAAAGACATACGGCTGCAGATCCGATGAAACGATGACAAAGTCGATCATCGAACTGCGGCCTAGGGTGTCCTGGTGCCAAGTGCACATATGAACACCCTTATGCTTGAACATGGTGTTCGTTATGGACAATCCATGACGAGCACAGAAGTCCAACAACAGAACACCGCTCGAGTTCAGATCGGTGGGGCCGTTCCTCCCAGCCACGCCCCTCCAGGTCTCACTGTCATTGCCCACGTGAGCGTTGAAGTCCCCCAGCAGAACAAGGGAGTCCCCAGGAGGAGCACTCTCCAGTACCCCCTCTAAGGACTCCAAAAAGGGTGGGTAATCTGAACTGCCGTTCGGCCCGTAAGCACAAATGACAGTCAGGACCCGTCCCCCCACCCATAGGCGGAGGGAGGCTACCCTCTCGTTCACCGGGGTAAACCTCAACGTACAGGTGCCGAGATGGGGAGCAACAAGTATGCCCACTCCTGCCTGACACCTCTCACCTTGGGCAACTCCAGAGTGGTAGTATGTCCAGCCCCTCTAAAGGAAACTGGTTCCAGAACCAGAGCCATGCGTCGAGGTGAGACCGACTATTTCTAGCCGAAACCTCTCGACCTCACACACTAGCTCCAGCTCCTTCCCCACCAGAGAGGTGACATTCCACGTCCCAAGAGCTTCTGCAGCCGAGGATCGGACCGCCAGGGTCCCCTCCCTTGGCCGCCACCCATCACACACTGCACCCGACCCCTTTGGCCCCTCTCACGGGTGGTGGGCCCAGGGGAGGGGGGGCCCATGTTTCCTCTTATGGCTGAGCCCGGCCGGGCTCCATGGGTGAAAGCCCGGCCACCAGGCGCTCGCCATCGTACCCCCCCCTCAAGGCCTGGCTCCAGAGTGGGGCCCCGGTGACCTGCGTCCGGGCGAGGGAACACGAAGTCCAATGTTCTTATCCATCATTGGGGTCTTCGGGCTGCGCTTTGTCTGGTCCCTCACCTAGGACCTGTCTGCCTTGGGTGACCCTACCAGGGGCATGAAGCCCCAGACAGCATAGCTCCTAGGATCATTCGGGCACTCAAACCCCTCCACCACGATAAGGTGGCAGCCCAAGGAGAGGCCAGCACTCATCACAAATAAGTTTAAAAGCAGAATTTGATGTACTTCATTTTCAAAGACGATGATAACGCATGTAATGTCAGATTTTGGTGTTTGTTCAACACAGTTTGTCTCAATCTGTCTCTCCAGGCATTCCCATCTGGAGTTCCTGATCAGGAAGTACAGATGCTTGCTTCAGTCTCTCGCTCAGCAACACTTGATGACATCTCTAAGTGGAACATCACTGAACTGGATACCTTGGCAGCTCTGATGAAACCTGAAGATGGAACATGGGAGACGGCACAGGTACAGCAGACCGTAGACATTACCAAAACTTTCATTTGACTGGAGTTTGGTAACTTGACTTTTTCTTCATGATACATTTAGAGCAAAGCAATCATCACCAAGTACCTGAATACCTCTGGAAATTCACTGGGCAGCAGTGAACTGAACATTATTGACTCCAACCTGTGCTCACTGGACACCAGCACGTTACAGACCATCACAGCAGACAGTATCAGGTTGGTGTCAGCGTGGATATAACCAACATATCCACTGTGGTCGTTAAAGTAAAACTGAATGCCTCTGTATCTGTTGTCAGAAATACCAAGCGTCTAGATGTGGCATCATGTTCAACTGAGCAGAAGAGAGTCCTCTACGAGATCAGCAACACCTCCTTCAGCGTCCATCGTGATAATCCGATTAACTTTTTTAACCTGGTTAAAGGCTATCTAGGTGAGATTACATACTCACTATTATCTAATTATCCAAATAAGAATTGCTTTTTAATTTTGTCATTCATTTCTTTTTTGAAAGGTGGAGCATCTCTGGTTGATATAATATCTTTGTCAAAACAAAATATAAGCATGGATGTGAAAACCTTCATGAAACTAAACATCAGTGTTATAACTGTAAGTATAAACAAGAAAGAACTAGCATTAGGTGAATTCTTTGGACAATAATAAATGTTCTCTTCTGAAAAATATAATTTAACTGCAAAAAATATTTTTTTCAACATTTAATTTTCTAAACATGCAGGATTTAACTGTTTCCAACGTCCAGAAACTCATGGGGGAACATTTACCGGACCTAAAGTTGTTTGAGAACGACACTGTGATTCAGATGTGGGTAAACTTGCAACAACAGTCGGATCTAGACAGAATGGGTATTGGTCTATCTACCAACAGCACGATCCCTCCAACTACAATGTCCACCCAGGAAACTAGTTTAACAAGTACTGGAACTGCAACTGGAACACGTTCTGACACACAAACAAAAACATCCCTAACCACTTCTGACATACCAGCACTTACTACCACATACAGTTCAGCCATTCATACTGTAAGCAGCTCATGGAGGACAACTAACACTGTAACCGATGCTGGAACATCAACAGGTAATTCTGTGGCTACTGTTGGAACAACAACCGTGAGTGCTGAGTCTCCTCCTTTCACAACAAGAGCAAAAGTTTCAAGTAGTACTGGAACTTCAACACAAGATGCTGGAACAATCACAATGTTAGAAACAACTGTTGGAACGAGTTCCTTGATATCAAACCCTAAACCTGAAACAAGTGCTAGAACTTCAACAGGAAATGCTTTGGCCAGTGCTATGACAACAGTAGACTCCGAAAACAGTGTTCTCACAGCAACAACAAACTTAGCAAGTGCTGCAACATCATCATCAACAGGTGGTCCAACTGATTCTTTGACATCTTCAGATTCTGAATCTACCACTAGCACAACAATGCCTTTTCCTACAACCAGTTCTGGAACAATGATGCCAATAGGTACAACTACGAGTGGGACGTCAACAACAACTGCAGCCACAGGAAGTGAGACTCAGACCACTCTCACAATCAGTGCTACCACAACAACAAAACAAACTTTAACCAGTACAGAACTATCAAACACTGCAACCAGCCCTGTTACCCCAGAGCCTCCAACTGAAGGCAAGAGCAGTACAACATCAACACCAGATGCCAAAACAACCTCTGAGACAGCAACGGCAGATGTTTCACTTGGTACACCAACAAAAAGCCTCACTGACTCTGAAACGCCAACCTTAGGTACCAGTAACAGTCCTGGGTCAGCATTATCATCTCCTGGCACTACTACTGTGGTAAGAACTTGAACCTCAATAGAGGATATCATTTTGTCTCTTCTATTTTTGTGTCTGCCTGTTGTGATGTTCTAACATGCCAGCCTTTTAATGATCTACTTGTGAGCTTTCTCTTCTCCAGGGCACTTTTACATCTCAGTCTGACAAAAAAAAATTGGCTTTAGTTTCAGTTTGGATTCAACATTTTCAACCAGTGTAATATTCTTTTGCAGAGATGTACAACTTGCTCTGGGTTTTCTAACCTCAGCCTTGCACATTTAATATCTTGCACTTTTTATTCTTTAACACCAACTTATACATAACAATCTACATCTACAAGAAGAAAAGCAAACTTTTAGCACATAAATCTCAAGAATTGTAAAATGTATGATGTGTAGGTTTTTAATCTGTTTTCTAAAAATGCATCGTCTCTGGCTGTACCATCCTGATGTTCACTAAACCAATTCATTCACACCTCTTTTTTCCTCCTAAAACTGAATTTCCCCACAGACCCAGTCTTCCAACTACACACAGAACCTGACATTGGCCTTTCTTGAGGCTGTGCTGGATAAAAATTTCTCCATGTCGGCTGTTAGTGATGAGGATTTCCTGCTATGGCTTAGGCTGCAACTCAGACCTTTGCTGGTCAATCTCTCTCCAGCTATGGTTATTCACCTCTTTGGTATTGTGAAAAACAGGAGCTGCAACAGCAGCCAAGAGATGTAAGTATCTATTCAATACATTTATGAAATTACAGTAGATATAAAAATATTACAAAATGGCTCCATCTTTTAGGCAATACATTGTATAATGTGATATTGATTATTGGTTTAAATTAGTAACTGATCATTTCCATTCAGGATTTCAGTGCTTGAAACTGTGCAGATGACACTCAGCGACGAAACCAAGGCAGAGATCTACAAAAATATGATCCTCTTCCTCCAAGGTAGAAAATAATGCTTACAACAAAAGAAAAGAAGCTTATTCTCTCTTTGACATTTCTTGGTTGCTTTAGTACATTTTTAACATCAGTCTAAACATCTTAAAAACAGTACATTTCTCAGGACATTTAGTTGAAATGGTAAACTATGATTATCTGTAAAAACACAAAATCTTACCCAATATTTGTGGTCTAGTTTCTAGTGCTAATATCTTAGCACACTTAAAATAAGAAAACTAACTTACAGTTAACTTTTCAGCAAGATATAGGAGCTCGTTTGAAGTCAATCATACCATAATATTGATAAAAATGTAATGGAGTGAAATAATCTGCCATTCACGACATTTTCCCATAAACTAAAATGTCTTATTCCACTGGCAGATTATTAGGCCTTCGCAGCGCTTCGCTGCTCAGGCCTATTGTAATCATAGTGTTATGTTTCTTTCAAAACCCCCTCCTCTGTGACCTTACTTCATCGCACAGATATGAAAATCGGTACACTTGTAGAGCTCCCCAAGACGCACAGAGAATTCAATTCACGTCATAGTGCAAGTCAAACAGGAAGTAGGCCATTTTGGATTGAAGCTCTAATTTTCAAGCCCTTTTGGAAGTTTATAGCCTTCGCATTTGATCGAACTCCTCCTAGGGATTTCGATCGATCGGCTACTGCGAACGGTCTCTATCTGACCCCTTTGACCTGATCAACATGAAACTGTGTTCAGAGACAGAAGACATGGATTTCAACCCTGACCAGTTTCAGTGGAGCAGGTGTGCGTGGCGGTGTGGCGAAGTGACATGTAACGCTGTTGCCATACATTTGGCTCTAAATTCCAGTTTCAAGCTGAGCTCCATCAACCTTACTGGGATGAATCCTTATCTGCACTGACAGGAATCCACAACAATCTTTGGTGGGCGTGGCCTAATTTCTCTACAGCGCCCCCTAGAATATTTTAAATGATCAGCCCCAAGCCATGCTTTATCCCAGAGTTATGAACCTTGGTACACATGTGTATCTTGTCAGAACGTACAAAAAAACCTCTCTTGGAGCCATGGTCCATTCCCAACAGGAAGTCGGCCATTTTGGATGAAAACCGCCATTTTCTCTTTTTTATCGACATCGTATCTGACCAAACTTGTCTTACAGCATTTGACATACACACTCACTCAGCACAGTCTTGAGGCATAGTAGGTCAAAAAGTATCAAAGGATTTCTCATACATCAAAGCATGTGGGCGTGGCTAAGTGTCAAACTTTGACTATTTGCCATGAAACATCAAGGTTCAATAACTTCCACATGCAAGGTCACAGCTGCATCAGACTTTCTATGTCTCATTACAGACCAGTCCTCATCACATTTACTTGGTCAATTGATATCACCTTAGCCCCGCCCCCTTCCAACAGGAAGTCACCTGTTTTTTCTGCTGGATCTCTTACTTTTACTCTTTGATTCATATAGGCTTAAACCTGTGCCAAGTGACATAAATGACATGATGATGGATTCTGTCAACACTGGCTGCTGGCTGAACCGTGTGGGCGTGGCCGAATGGCCAATTTCAGTCCCTCGCCGTTTGCATGCGATTGTCTCAAAATTATACATTCATAATCGGATTTGCACCAAACTTTTTAAAACTGATTTTTGTCAGCCTGTAAAGAGCCCAATAGCATTAAATTGTCATTTGACTCCACTGCGCCCTCTAGGTTAATCAATCGGGTATATCCCCTTGCTGCATCAGCCGATCTGCACCAGATTTTTCGTGCGTCGTCAGGGAGCACTGGCGAATGCATCGGGTGGACGGTGGATGGGTGCGGGAACTGGGTGAGGCCTCTGCGGCTGGCGGGCGGGCGGTGTCGCCGGAACCCCCACGGTCGCCATGAGGTCGGAGCAGCGCTGAGCTGCGAGGGCCGTTCGAGGCTGCTTGCAACTTTAATTTTACTTATAGCTCATATCTTTTCATCAATATTAAGGAACTGACTTAAAACAAGCTCCCATTACTTGCTGAAAAGTTACTTGTAAGTTAGATTTGTTTTATTTTGAGTGTACTGACATATTTGTACTAGAAGCTAGATCAAAAATAGATTTTTGGTTTTTGCAGTGTGGATTTTCTGCAGAATTCCCAAATCCATCTCCTGAAATAAAGACAGATCAATTAACATATCAATGCTCTCAGAGACACAGCTCCAGGAATTCTGGTTTTTGAATAAACTATTCAATATGTTTAATGTCACTGTGAAATTTGTACTCTAAAATGTTTCTGATTGAAACTACAAAAAAATCTAAATAACAAGAAGGAAACATGCAGATTTTCTCAAGAACAATTATCCTTGTGCTCCTTGTTATAAAGTGACAATAGTCTTTTGCAGCAGCATAGCAATATCTCATGCATAACAGGCAGGATATGATGCACAACCATCACCCTAATCTTTAGCTCTACCCCCCAGATACTCAATCAGATTTCAGTCAGGTCTCTGACTGGGTTGCTTCTAGATCTTAAAATGATTTCTAGTTGGGAGAAACATGTTAGTAAAATTAAAGTAGAACTTTAAACCTAAATCTGCTAGGGGTACAAACGATTTTCAGTGTAGTTGATTGAAAACTTCCAAGAGGTGTTTCAGCAGTAATACTTTTGTAGATTAAAAAGTATCACTTTTTCAAGCTCAAATAACAAATGGAACATCAGTCCAGTTGTGTATGACTACCCATGTTGTTTATTATTGTGGTGCTACTGTCCTTTAGTCTCTAGTAGCTTGAGAGGGAAAAGAGCAGATGGTCCGACATTGGGATGCAAACCTGGGATAGCTGCTTTAGAAGAAGCAACTGGGTGTGATTTGCTGAAGCTGATGAAAGTCATGAAAACTTGACATCTTTAAGAATTTCAGCTTAATTCTACAAAAAAATGCCCCAAAGCAACCACAGCAGAAATAAAACTGAAAAGTCTTTTCTGTCCACCGATGTCTTGTTTGTACCCAGAATAAGATGCTTTACTTTGCAACACAGATCAAACGCCACTAAAGTGTTACAGTGGTGGAAGCTTCTACATCTTCCTGAAGAACAACTTCCTCAGCTTTGGCTTTCCTGATGTCCCGTCATTCATCTCTCTTCTTCCACCAACACGCAAATCAGAGGTACAGCTAAATATCTGAATATGAACAACATTTATACACACAGATAAAAGGGAACGGATAGAAAGGAGATTTTTGGGGCAATTTTGTTTATACATACTTCTATATTAGGAATCCAAAAATGGACTCATTCACGTAATCGAGCTAAATTAACTTAAAAAGTGTTTTCTTCTGTTTTCAGCTCCTAAATACCATTAGCACCTCAGAACTGCGTCAGTTCCTCATTCAGCCTGGCGCAATCAGTAACAGTTCAGGCATCTGCATCATCTTCAGCAACTACAACAACACTCCTTCCTTCCTAGAAAACGTATGTCCTCATCTCAAATTTAAATGTGTAGTAACATCTATGGGTGAATCTGGTTGTGTTCTCCTCACTGTTTAATATTTCTGTACAACACCTGCAGGAGGACGTCCCAGATGATGTGAGGAGGATCATCCTTCCCTGTGTTTGGCCTTTGGCTCTGAGCAGCAACAGAAGATCTGAGGTTGATCTGTGGTTTAACGTACGTTTGAGGAACTATCTGAGGTTCCTCACCAAGGATCTCATCAGCTTCAACAAAGTGCAGAATGCCTCGTGTCTCACCTTCCAAAAACTGTGAGTCAGTGTCTCATGTTGTCATAACATTGACAAAAGGTCCCCATGTAACCACATTTCATTGCTTCCTGTTCCACAGGGTGTCTTTCATGGGAAAGAACTTCACCTTCACCAGTTCAGACTTTGGACAGCCAGATGTGTACACCACCATCAGAAGCTACCTTGGTGCTGGTGAGATTTGGAGAAAAATGTGACACGAGATAGACGTCTTAAGTCTCTTTTACACTTTAAGAATATATTTTTGATTAATTGGTGTTGTTACATCCCCAAGTCTAGGGGTAGAGGAGGGGAAAGTAACAAATGACCCGGGTATGAAGAGGCAAAACCAGGAGGCTGTAGTTAATGTTTTATTTAAAAATAAGCCAGGTAGAATCTTGAAAAACCTGAGGAAAAAATGAGAGTGTAAATAACAAAATCCAGGGTTTCTAATAAGACACAATCCTCCAACAATCTAACCTGGGAGAGACCAGGAACCTGGTGTCTTCATAAACACTCATGCCCCACTCATCTACTAGCCTGGAAAAAGAGAATAAGTGCACACACTTCCCTCAAACCACCACAAAGCTGCAGCACACATGCTACCCAGTTGGCCAAGAGGCCCTGAGATCAGTTCCCACCAGCTTTATACTTCATGAGGCAGAGTGGAACCAGCTGCGACTGCTTAAGTTGCAAGAACTCAGCAGCAACCTGGAATTGACAAACACAGATGCAGTCACCACAGCATGTAACAGTGTTTATGCATTCAGACAGTAATAAGTCCATGAAAAGTTTGATTTTTGGAAACGGATAGAAAACATCTATTACATTTTAATGACATTAGTGAAGTCTGCTGCCTAAAACACTGAAAATCCCTGTTTTTCCTCAGAATCTGTGGCCAGATGCTACAACGCCACAGACCCAGATCTGAACTCCACCTCCTGGTTTGTCAACTACATCGGCAGCTTTGTGATATTTATCACTCTGGATGATTTCAAAAACTTTGTCAACACCTCTCAGGTATTTCTGCAAACTTTCAAATCGGAACCTACCAACAAACAAAATCAGAATTTTACAAACTTGACCTGTGTGATCCAGCAGGTTTCGTCTGAATGTCTCTGACCTGTTTTGTGTTTTGCTCATCTATTTTTGAAGCTGATTGTGTTCTTGGAGGATAAAGCTAATCTGGAGCTCTTTAACAACGCAGCGATCCCACAAGATGTAACAGACTACTACATCTTGCAGCTTTATGAGTTCTACCCATCCTTTGGACTCATGATGTAACTATCCACCAGTTTGAAAAGGAAACATTATTATTACAAGAAAGTAATAAGTTTTATTCATTTTGCTAAAATCATCCTTCAACATGTCACCTTTCATTCAGGCTCCCAGGCTCTTTACTCTGCTCGCCTGACATCCCAAGCTCCTTATTTACTTCTCTTAGTGAGAACGATACGATGGCCATCTTGGACAAGCTGAAGACATTCTGCAACAGCACAGAGAATCCTGAGGTACCAGATGAAAACGTCACAGAGGTTCTGCTCAGTGACCGTCTGTATGACCTGTAGCAACATGCTTTTCTCTTTATTTCATTCAAGATTTCTCTTTTTTTGTCACACAGAAATCATTTGATTGCACTGATGGGTTTAAATGCAGGAAAACAAGATAAAAGCAAATATTGTCTATACAGTGGACCCCTGTTAATGGCGGGGGTTAGGAACCACTGCTGTCTGCTGAAATCCACCAGTACTTCTGACCCCATTAAAAATGGTTTTAACTGATTATTTCAGTAGCTCAAGCCCTTCCTGTCCATCCATTGTATATCCCCACAGTTCAGTTTATGTATCCAATAGTTATTGGGCAAAAGGTGGGGTCACAAATCACCAGTCCGTCACAGGGCAACACAGATACAGTGCAAGATCACTTATGTCTCTCAGGCCTTTATGATCTGTTTTCTGCGTTAACCTGGAAAGATCTTACCACTCCATTCCAATTTTCACGACAATCCTCCTCACATCACTTCAGTGACCAGTTTAGGCCCCAGGACAAGTGTTTCATTGTGCAGCCTGTGCAGACACCAAATATACCCTAATATGCATTAATACTCACAGTGGAAACCATCTTAGCACTACAGCTGAAGCTAATATCCATGCACTTCCTTATCTACGCCCTTGGGGGTTTAGCCAATCAGCGCCAAGGAGAATTCACGGCACTTTTACATTAAGTGCTTTGCAAATCCCAGCCAATAGCATGTCAACTAGCATTGCATCTAGGTATTTCAGCTTCCTAAGCTGCATTTTATATCAAATATGTCAGGATAAGCTGTTGAATAAGTCAGCAAATAGGCTCATTTTCCATGAATAATTTGATGAATTTGCACATTTTTAAGCACAAAGAGGCAGTATCCACTGACCAACGCCTACTGAGCTTTGTTTTCAGTCACCGATGCAACTTGCTATAGAATTCCCTTTTGTTGCCCGGCTCAGAAGACTGCAACAAGAAACTGGGAGGACACGAAAACAAGAACCATTTTAAGCCCTTCAGAGAAAATTATTGATAAAAATGATTGTCTGGGGTAATGGGCAGCAGCCCAACAACCGCTACACCAGCGCGTGCTCCCTCGGCCTGGTCCTCTGTCTGGTGCAGATCTCGCTCGGCCATGGAGTGGACGGCCCACACAGGTCTCAGCCTCTGCTCCCACACCGGGTCAAGCGACTGCCGCACCCCACGCCGTCTGGCCCCTGCCCCGGCTCCGGCTCCGGATCTCATCTGCCATGATGAGAGGAACGGGCGTTCCATAAATACGATCCAGGTGGACACATGATCATAAGAGCCTCCCACAATTTGAAGACCTTAATTAAAAGAAAATTAACCGGCCACATTGCAACACAGCAGGGAGCCATCACACCGTTCTATAAATCTGGGTTCATTTAAACCCAGCAGGTTCAGATGTGTTGATCTGCTCACAAATGATCATTTATACAAAGACTGTATACAAAGATGGTAGAATTCTTAAAAATATGAAAATGTCACAAAAAACAGTTATATTTATTTAATATATGATGAACTGTTGTGATGTAGAGGGATGTTTGACCAGAAATTTAGTTCACAGCCATTAATGATGCATGTTTTATTAAACAGAGATCTGCAGCTCTGGCGTCCAACATCAAGGTCTTCACAGCGCAAACGTTTGAAGACCTTGGAAATGCGTCTTCTGGCCTGACAAACAGCCAGATCCTGTCTGTGTCGTCTGAGGTGCTGGTTTTGTCTTTGTCCATCCTGAGCTCAGTGAACACCTGGGGACAGGACCAGGCCAGCAACATCATCCACCGCATCACCTCCTCAAGCTTTCAGGTACAAACCCGACAATATACATAATAATCACGTCTTTTATCCATGAAGTGTAAACTAAATATAGCTCGACAGATTAGAAAGTTGCCTGCAATCAGCTTCCAGTTCACTGATCATGTTTTTAATGGGTGGAATATGACTGACAGATCAACAGTGCAGCCTCTCTGGAGTCTCTGGGGACTCTTATCATTGGAGTTCCTTCAAAGTCAATCAACAATATCTCAGCTTCTGAAGTACTCAGTGCGTCCAAGAACCCAACGCTTGTTTCCAACATGCTGGAAGCCCCGAAGGTTGTCCAGGAGGCTTTTGTCAAAAAGGTAAAAAGATGAGACTTCTATCTTAACTTCATTCATGATCATCTATTCAGAGCATCGTGTGAATAAAACAAGACAAATCTGCCACTTAGTTCCTAGTTGGGATTGGGAACCTATTTGTGTAGAAAATACAGATATTTCAATATGTATGTTTGATTTTAATCTTTATTTATAAATGAAAGACACACAATGAAACATCGACTGAAAGTTGTGCATCAACTATACAAGTTGCAGCGACTAAAATGTTCCACGTGTAGCTTTTCAGACTGATGCAGTTAAAACACGTAACAGTTCTACTCATTAGACTTAAAAACAAGCTTTGTTATAGTGTCCAAACAGTGAAAAGACTCAAGAACTGGTAGAACTTTTTCTCTTGCTTACTGCTGAGTGAATGCATAATCTAATGCATGTAAACCTCCATCCAGATCATTTCTGTGGACTCCAGTCCAGCCAAAGTGGTGGAGAACGTCCCTGATGCCTTAGCAACGGAGATCCCACCCTCCCTGCTGCTGTTTCCTGAGGGAACAGCCAACATCACTGCGATAAACAAGAAGATGTGGACCGCAGATCAGGTCAGTGTTTCCTGTTTAATGCAGAATGGATAATAGCGTGAAGTAGATCCAGGCTGTCAGTGGATTAACTTTGAAACACGCGCAATCTCCCAAAAGCTAAATTAGTAAAAAAGAGTTTGACAAGCTATATTAAATATGCAAAGGTAACGCAAAAGTTGAAAATATGTCCACTTGGAGACTTCTACTGATGTGTAAATGTGTCCAATATTTTTCTTAGAAATGTAAAGGAACATTTTTTCATGCTACCTGAACACATGCAGAAGGTTTATGTGAGGAACTAAGTACAGCAAAGCATCGTTCTAAAAATATCTAACATGGACCATAATCAATCTATCCAGGCACTGGCTACAGCTGCTTTACAATTTTAACCTTTTAAAACAATGCAAACAAATCTACAGTCAAGTCTGTACTTCCTATTTCTTAATGTTTCAGAACAATATAAAATCAAAGTAATCTTATGAATGAAAATTATTCTTTGTTTACCACTGATGAAAGTAAAAAAAAACAACATTATATGCACTTTTAAATAATTTTTTATTATGATTCAAGTGTGCCAGAAAAAAACAAGATGTTTGTAAGAAAGTATAAATTGTAATCTTATAGTTCTCGGTATTTAATTTCATTGGCTTGTAGTTTTTGTTCAGACAACAGTTTAACGCCAAGCTAACCTGAATTTACTCCTTTGCTTTTCAAATTTAGAAAGCAGAAGTTCAACTAACATCTTAATGTCTTTTTTCTGTGTTTTTCAGGCCACCATGTTTTTTGCGACGCTGGCTGAGGCAGATTTTGACACTGAGCAGTAAGTGAACAAACCTGCCAACCCTGGTATTTATTGTGAATCTTTGAATATCTCCGGTGTAATCTTTCTTGCCTTTTCTCCAAAGACTTTCTCCATTTGTGCTGCAAGGCTTCACATGCGGCACGGTTAAGAAAATGAGTAAAGCCCAAATCAGTCAGTTGATCCACGCCTGCAGGCCGAGGAAAGGCAGGGCTAAGGTGGAGCTGAAGGAACCTCAGGTAAGATCTGGAGCAACACTAACAAGTCACTTCATGGGAAGCAGCGAACCGTGTCTACTCTACATTAAACGTTATAGTCCACACATTTGAATCAATTAATTCAACCTTCTCACACTGTGACCTCCAGCTGACCTGCATGTACAACCTGATCCGTGACGACCTCTCTCAGAACTTCACAGATTATCCTCCAGACATGCTTCTCTACTTGGAGTGAGTCTCTCTCCACCTAATTATTGTAACTATTGTGCCAGCTGTTTGAAAGTTATCTGATCACTAATATCTTTTTTACAACAATCCCCACCAACAGCTCCAAAAATGTCCAGAAAGCAAACTGCAGGTCCTACTTTTCTGCCCTGGGTGCCGCAGACTTTTCTGTGGCCTCCAGCATCTTGAACAAGGGCCCACAGAAGTTCAGGGAAGCTAGAGACTGCTTGGTGAGAGCCAATAAAAAAGAGAATCAATAGACAAAGAGCCTATCTGCAGCATGCATCAAAGCACACATTACACATGTGCCTCAAATTATTCTTCTACAGCAGAGTAATGGAACGTATTCACTGATTTGAACGTTTTTCACTGTTTCAGGGGATCAGTGGCGACAGCCTGAGCAGAGACAATGTGGAGGTCCTGGGGAACATGGTCTGCACTCTGGATAGATCCGACATTGAGAATTCAGATCCTCTCATCCTGGAAAACCTCAAAGCCTGCAAAGACCTCTCTGCCAGCCAGGTGGCTGCTATGGAAACACTGCTGCTGTCTGGGAAAACACAATACGGGTACTAAAGAAATTAATCCAGTCATTTAGTCTGCAGGGAAAAATCACTCAGCTTCTGTTGTCCTGCATTTTAATATAAATCGAGATAAAGTGGGCTCTTTATTCACATCTAACATACTTGGATGTTACATTATCTGCTAAAATAATCAGATAGACTTAGATGGATTTCACAGCAACATACCAGGCAACAATTGATCACTTGCTTGTTGTCTGAATGATGATTTATGTATATTTAAATATTTGTTAGATGTGTCATATTTGCACAAACCTTTTTTCAGAGCTGTAAACAGCTGGGACCAACAGACACTAGAGGGGCTGGGAACACTTCCTTTGTATTTAACAAGAAACATCTGGACACATTTCACAGCTGTAAGTCTGATGACGTTAAGATGCGACATTAAGTCACCTAACAACAACTCATTTGTCTTTGCATGAAAGAACTGTCATATTATCTCTACTTTGTCAGGCAACACAGAAAAGATTCCTTAAGGGTTTCATGCCTGACCTAAGGATACAAAAAACACAGAAGTGGAAGCTCAAGAACCTGTTTTCACAGCTCACCCCTCCAGCAGCAAAACGAGAAGCAGGTAAACCCTTTTAAAAGCAGCTACTGAAGCCAAAGCTGCAAGATTTCCTAAATGACTAAAGGTTGAGTTATTTAAGTGGAATAAATTAGTTGCAAACCAATCCCAACTCGTTTTCTCAAACTTTTAAAAGGATGCAGTGAGAGGAACATCACCCAGGTGACCGTCAGTGACCCTTCCTTCCCCTTTGGCTACAATCAGCTGCAGTTTCAACTCTGCCTGGACGTTCCCATTCTGAAAGACAACCTCTACTCCATCTGCCAGAAAGTGGATGATGATGGTTATAAAAGGATCATCCTCAATAAACTCAACCAGGTGACATGGGAATATCTGTTACTTTTTAAAGAGAATCAAAGTGTTTTGGTGGTAAAATCCAAGTGCTTTTTTATGGTTTTCACAGCTGCTTTTAATCCAACCTCCTCCTCTTACAGTAAAAACACTTTCCCAGAGTTTAGTGTAGTTGTTGGTTTCTCCGGAAGCTTTTAAATGTGCCAGATATGTACATATTCATGTGCATGTGTGAGTTTGCCTGTGTGTGCCTGCCAGATCCACCGGGTGGCGGACCCTGATAAAGAGGGTTGCTAACTAAAAGCGGTTGCCAACGACTGGACTGAGCTCAAACTGATTTGTACATTTTCAAAAATAAGTGCAAACTCTCACTCATCACAAATAAGTTTAAAAGCAGAATTCGATGTACTTCATTTTCAAAGACGATGATAACGCATGTAATGTCAGATTTTGGTGTTTGTTCATCACAGTTTGTCTCAATCTGTCTCTCCAGGCATTCCCATCTGGAGTTCCTGATCAGGAAGTACAGATGCTTGCTTCAGTCTCTCGCTCAGCAACACTTGATGACATCTCTAAGTGGAACATCACTGAACTGGATACCTTGGCAGCTCTGATGAAACCTGAAGATGGAACATGGGACACGGCACAGGTACAGCAGACCGTAGACATTACCAAAACTTTCATTTGACTGGAATTTGGTAACTTGACTTTTTCTTCATGATACATTTAGAGCAAAGCAATCATCACCAAGTACCTGAATACCTCTGGAAATTCACTGGGCAGCAGTGAACTGAACATTATTGACTCCAACCTGTGCTCACTGGACACCAGCACGTTACAGACCATCACAGCAGACAGTATCAGGTTGGTGTCAGCGTGGATATAACCAACATATCCACTGTGGTCGTTAAAGTAAAACTGAATGCCTCTGTATCTGTTGTCAGAAATACCAAGCGTCTAGATGTGGCATCATGTTCAACTGAGCAGAAGAGAGTCCTCTACGAGATCAGCAACACCTCCTACAGCGTCCATCGTGATAATCCGATTAACTTTTTTAACCTGGTTAAAGGCTATCTAGGTGAGCATGCCTGGTAACTGCCTAACTGTACAACTAAGGACCCTTCAGTAAGGTAACCTTCCTATTTCTGGTCGGTAGGTGGAGCACCTCAAGCAGATATTGCAGCGTTATCAAGACAGAACATCAGCATGGATGTCAACACTTTCAGGAGTTTGGATATAAATGTGATAACTGTAAGTTTACATGTGAAACAAACGATACCAGAAAACTGTGTGAGAAGTTTCTGTGGATGGAAAGTCAGTTTAGTGGCCAAAGCTACAAAACAAATCTCAACCTAGTGCATTTACTTACAGTAACTGCGTGGTCCTGAAAATTAAAGATCCTCAAAGAAATCTTCCTGTGTTTGTTTTTTTCCGACACAGAATCTGACTGTGGCCAACGTCCAAGGTCTGATGGGTGAAAACCTACGAGATCTCAAGCTGTTTGAGAATGATATTGTGGTTCAGACCTGGGTGAACCTACAGCTACAGTCTGACCTGGACACACTAGGTTTGAATCTAATCACCACTAGGGCAGACCCAACAGTACCAACCGCTACAAACAGCACTGAGCCACAAGGTAAAACTATCACCTTTCTCTTTAAAAATGGTCCAGGTTGGAATCAACAACAGTGCGGTGACGGTGTGTTTACATCTGAAATTCAGATGAACTACTGCCTAAAATGAAAAAATATTTGGCCATCAGCAGTGTGTTTTCTGTACTGAACAGTTTTCATTTGTAACTGTTGGAGCTTTGTGAGCTAAAAGATAAATTAGACATCTTACGGATCTTATGTGATTAAATAACAATTCTAATGAACCATCTTGTTTCATTTAAGTGTCTGCAGTAACGTGTTCATGGTGTGGTGCCAAAGGTCTTCTGTTGTAGTTTTACTGTTTACAGCCACTAGGGGGTGCCACTGTCTAACAAACTTAATTCTTTGTTTTAGGAAACAGAAACAGTTCAAGTACAACCCCGGCCAGTACAGCAATATCATCCCAATGTGAGCATACTTTACTTACATTAACTCCTTTCTAAATATTCAGCAGCAGAGTTTAAATCAGAAATGTTGTAAATGGACTGTGTTTGTTTGATTTACAGCTGCAACCACCAGTGGTGTCCTGGAGTTCACAAAATCACCAGTCTCTGTTCTCCTGACTGCTCTGCTCACAGCTGCTCTACGAATAATCCTACAACCAGCCTAATTATTGCACTGCTGCAATAACTCAGGCAATGCTTTCATACAGCCTACAGTTATTATCACTATTAGCTCTATTATTTACTCACATGTACAAAAAATACTTCATCTCACCTTTTCGATGTCTTTATTAGCATCATGAAACTAATCTAAGAAGAATCATTTAAATCTTTACATAACTAGTTGATGGAAATTAGGGGAAAATTAAAAAGAACATTCATATAAAGTGCTAAATCATGATACAATTAATTGCATTGGTTTTTATCCTTCCAGATGTAATTCTTTTCTTCCTGTACTTTGTCCTGTACTTTAAACATTATCTAAATAAATAAATGCACATTAACATAAGTATGATGCTTCTGTGTTTTTAATGGTAAACATGTCAGGTATCTGACACGTTTTTATTGTACATCAACTTCAACAAGTAAGTAGCATGAAACTACTTTTCATGTAAAGTATCCATCATAAAATCCTTAAAGACCAAACGAACTCCACCACCACCAGCTCAGGACACTGGAGGGAATTTTCATGGAAGAATATTGTTAGGTTTTTTATAACCCCCAAAAGAACATTTTCTCAGACCGGAAGAGCTGAGTCTGGGCAATGTTGGAGACGATGTAACAATATAATGGCTGACAACTTTCATATTTTCTGGGACTGCCCATTGATTTATCCCTATTGGCTAAAGGTGGCCAAAGAGATAAAAGTAATTCTTGGTTTTGAAATAGAGCACAATTTTAAAATTATATATTTAAGTTATTTACCAACTGAACTCAACACTCAAGATAAGTACCTTCTGAAAATACTACTGATAGCAGGAAAGAAAGCAATAACAAGAAAGTGGCTTAGTGGGAGCCCACCGACATTGTGTGACTGGTCAGCCACTGTAGAAGAAATACGTGAAATGGAAATGCTTACCTTCTCCATAAGACTCCAGGAAAACAAAATTCAAAAATATTGGTCAAAATGGTTAACTTATAGGAATGCTAAAGCAAGTTGAGTATCATTAATTAATTATTCGGGGTGGTAATTGAGGTTTGGCGCTGTAAAGTTTTGCAGGACTTGGTAACTATACAAAAAAACTCTCTCCTGTTTGACTCTTCATGGATCTCTACATACATTGTAACCTGTTCACCTGAATTCTGTCTGTAATTAGGCCCGAGCAGCAAAGCGCTGCGAAGGCCTATTGTATCTGTACTGTTTCTTATTATTACGATTCTTCCCACCTCTTCGCGCGGGGCTTTATCATATTCAAAAACTCACCAAACTTGGCGGTCGCGAGTAGAAAATTTAAAAATTTTGAATTTTAAGGTTGTCGCAAAAATCGCAAAAAAAAATTGCTCAATGGCGGCAACTAGCAATTTTCTGTTGACACAATGGTATGAACATACTTCATCGTAGAGACATGAAATTTGGTACACTTGTAGAGCTCACCAAAAGACTCAGAACTTACATTTAATGTTATAAGCCAACTATCACAGGAAGTCGGCCATTTTGTATTGAAGGTCCCATTTTTGACCTCGATTTTGACGTTTACAGCCTTTGCATTTGATCGAACTCCTCCTAGGGATTTCGATTGATCGGCTTCAAACTTGGTCAGTCTGATCATAAGGCATGTTTGATTTAAAGTTATCAAAACGGTGACTGTATGAGCTTGCTGAAGGGGGGCTACCAGGGGTCAAAGTTCACCTACTCGCCATGAAACACGAAACTCTTATATTTCCTATACAAAAACACATAGAGGGACCAAACGTTCAGTGATTGATCGTCATCGGGTGTCCTACAATACCCTATGGTCAAATGATGACATCGCTTAGGCCACGCCTCCTGAGAACAGGAAGTGTCATCTTTTACTGTGAACGGTCGCTATATTAGCCCTTTGACCTAATCAACATGAAACTGTGTCCAGAGACAGAAGACATGTTGGTGTGTTGTGGATTCCAACCCCGACCGGCTGCGATGAAGCAGGTGGGCGTGGCGGCGTTGCGAACGCCTTCGAAATTCGTTTGGCTCTGAATTCCACAGTTTCGGGGTGAGCTGCTCCAAACTCACTAGGATGGATCCTTATCCACCCGCCAACAGGAATCCATAGCGAAATTTGGTGGGCGTGGCCTAATTTCTCTACATCGCCCCCTAGAATATTTTAAAAAATCAGCCCCAAGCCATGCTTTAACTTAGAATTACGAAACTTGGTACACATGTGTATCTTGTCAGGACGTACAAAAAAGTCTCCTGGAGCCATGCTCTAAACCCAACAGGAAGTCGGCCATTTTGGATTGAAGTTCGAATTTTGACTCTGATTTTGACGTTTTCAGCCTTTGCATTTGATCGAACTCCTCCTAGGGATTTCGATTGATCGGCTTCAAACTCGGTCAGTCTGATCATAAGGCATGTCCAATTCAAAGTTATCAAAATGGTGAGATTTGAGCAGGTGGAAGGGGGGTTAGCAGGGCTCAAAGTTCCCCTGTGATCGACTGTGTAATATGTAATTACAAAGGGGATCCTTGTCATGTGTAGGGCAATGCTGCCCTCTGGTGTTGAATTACTTAAATAATGAAATGTTTTCAGTAATTCAACACCAGAGGGCAGCATTGCCCTACGAATAACTAAGTTGAATTTTGAAATACACAGGAAAAAATTAAAAAATTTGTATTTCTAACACAAAAACTCACAAAGACACCAAACTTTCAGTTATTGATCATCATCGGGTGTCCAATTATATCCAATGGTCAAATGATGACATCACTTAGGCCACGCCCCCTGACAACAGGAAGTCTCATATTTTACTGTGAACGGTCAATAGCTTCTGCACCAAACTTGGCATGAGTGATCCTGCTGGGAAGCCTAAAAATTCTATGTCGTCATATTATGACGTCATCTAAGCCCCGCCCCCTCACAACGGGAAGTGCTGTTTTTTTCTTTGGAAAGCTCCGTTTATGGCTCTCTTGACCTAATCAAGATGATTCGGATGATGAGCTCTGTCAATGCTCGCTTCTGGCTGAACCGTGTGGGCGTGGCCAAATGGCGAATATCAGTGCCTCGTCATATGCATATGTTTGGCTCTAATTCACACATAGATCATTCGATTGGCGCCAAACTGGATATGTATGACATTTGTTCATCTCTAAAGAGCCCAACGAGTTTGAGATGTAATTCGACTCCACTGCGCCCCCTATGTTAATACATCGGCTGTATCTCCTCGATGCATCGACCGATCTGCACCAGATTTTTTGACAGTCGTCGTGGAGCGCCGCCGAACGCATTCACGCGTATCGCCTGGTGGACGGGCGTGGAAAATGTGCGACAGCTTCTGCGGCAGCTGGCGGGCGGCGGTGCTGGAAACTGCGGCAGAGCTTCTGCGGTGGCGAGCGGGCTGCGGCTCTGGAAACTGTGCGAGAGCTTCTGCGGTGGCTGGAACCCCCGCGGTGGCCAATAGGCCGGAGCGGCGCTTGCTGCGAGGGCCGCCCGAGGCTGCTTGCAGCTTTAATTATTAGGCCCGAGCAGCAAAGCGCTGCGAAGGCCTATTGTATCTGTACTGTTTCTTATTATTATGATTCTTCCCACCTCTTCGCGTGCCTTTTTGGGGGCTTTATCATATTCAAAAACTCACCAAACTTGGCGGTCGCGACTAGAAAATTTTAAAATTTTGAATTTTAAGGTTGTCGCAAAAATCACAAAAAAAATTGCTCAACGGCGGCAACTAGCAATTTTCTGTTGACACAATGGTATGCACGTACTTTATCGTAGAGACATGAAATTTGGTACACTTGTAGAGCTCACCAAAAGACTCAGAACTTACATTTAATGTTATAAGCCAACTATCACAGGAAGTCGGCCATTTTGTATTGAAAGTCCATTTTTGACCTCGATTTTGACGTTTACAGCCTTCGTATTTGATCGAACTCCTCCTAGGGATTTCGATTGATCGGCTTCAAACCCGGTCAGTCTGATCATAAGGCATGTTTGATTTAAAGTTATCAAAACGGTGACTGTATGAGCTTGCTGAAGTGGGGTTACCAGGGGTCAAAGTTCACCTACTCGCCATGAAACACGAAACTCTTATATATCCTGCACAGAAACTCACAGACACCAACTTTCAGTTATTGATCAACATTAGGTGTCTTAAAAGACCCTGTGGTGAAATTATGACATCGCTTAGGCCACGCCCCCTGAGAACAGGAAGTGTCATGTTTTACCTTGATCGGTCGCTATCTTAGTAGCCCTTTGACCTAATCAACATGAAACTGTGTCCAGAGACAGAAGACATGTTGGTGTGTTGTGGATTCAAGCCCTGACCGGCTGCAATGAAGCAGCTGGGTGTGGCGGCGTGGCGAAGTGACCTGTAACGCCGATGCCATACGTTTGCTTCTAGATTCCACATGTTTCGACCGAGCTGCACCAAACTTGGCCTGAGTGATGCTGGTGTGATGCCTGAAAATTCTATGTCATCATATTATGACGTCATCTAAGCCCCGCCCCGTCAGAACAGGAAGTGCTATTTTTTTAACTTGTAAAGTTCCATCTATGGCTCTCTTGACCTAATCAAAGTGATTCTGTGTTGGATGACAGACAGGAAGTTGGTCTCACTTGCTTTAAAGTGCCAAGAGTATTCAATGCCATACGTTTGCCTCTGGAGTCCACATTTTTTGACTGAGCTGCACCAAACTTGGCATGAGTGATCCTGATGGGTGCCTGAAAATTCTATGTCATCATATTATGACGTCATCTAAGCCCCGCCCCCTCAGAAGGCTAAATCCGCTCTAAATCCTTTCACATTGATGTATCAACGCAGCAGCTACTGTATGTAGCCTGATGTAAAAACATTTTGCTAGACAATGTCAAACATTGAGAAGTTTTAATTATTATCAAATGTTATCAAACACGGTTTGAAGCCAAAAATACCTCAGAAATATCCAGAGCCACCATGAGAATCAACTCATTTAAAGCTAAAACTCAATTTCACACAAACATTGTAGGATAAACCGTTCCAGGTTGTTATCAAGCTAATTTTCTATTAGTAGCTCCACAAATCTTTCTGATAAACATTACATTACAAAGGCACATTAAAACAAACCTTCATCCTGTTTTTTTCTGTTCTTCCTCTTTCTTCTTTCTCTCCCTGAAGGATAAGTCTTTTTTGTGACATTGTTTTGATAACTTATCTTCCACCAGAGCTTTGGAGGTTTGGATGCTCATATTACCGGTGAAGCGTGACCCGCCGTGGCCACCAGGGGGCTCCCAAGAGCAATTTATTTTTTTCTTTCTGTCCTTAAAAATAATCCATCCATCCATCCATCTTCTTCCGCTTATCCGAGGTCGGGTCGCAGGGGTAGCAGCTTCAGGAGGGAGGCCCAGACTTCCCTCTCCCCGGCCACTTCTTCCAGCTCTTCTGGGGGAATCCCGAGGCGTTCCCAGGCCAGCCGAGAGACATAGTCCCTCCAGCGTGTCCTGGGTCTTCCCCGGGGCCTCCTCCCGGTGGGACCTGAACTCCTCACCATCCTGACCAGATGCCCAAGCCACCTCCACTGGCTCCTCTCGATGTGAAGGAGCAGCGGCTCTACTCTGAGTCCCTCCCGGATGACTGAGCTTCTCACCCTATCTCTAAGGGAGAGCCCAGCCACCCTACGGAGAAAACCCATTTCGGCCGCTTGTATCCGCGATCTCGTTCTTTCGGTCATGACCCAAAGCTCATGACCATAGATGAGGGTGGGAACGTAGATCGACCGGTAAATCGAGAGCATCGCTTTTTGGCTCAGCTCTTTCTTCACCACGACGGACCGGTACAACGCCCGCTTAACAGCAGACGCTGCACCAATCCGCCTGTCGACCTCCCGCTCCCTTCTTCCCCCATTCGTGAACAAGATCCCGAGATACTTAAACTCCTCCACTTGGGGCAGGACACCCCCCCTGACCCGGAGAAGGCACTCTACCCTTTTCCGGCTCAAGACCATGGCCTCGGATTTGGAGGCACTGATCCCCATCCCGGCCGCTTCACACTCGGCTGCGAACCGCTCCAGCGAGAGCTGCAGATCACGATCTGATGAAGCCAAAAGGACCACGTCGTCTGCGAAAAGCAGAGATGAGATCCTAAGGCCACCAAATCGGATGCCCTCAACACCTTGGCTGCGCCTAGAAATTCTGTCCATGAAAGTGATGAACAGAATCGGTGACAAAGGGCAGCCCTGGCGGAGTCCAACTCTCACCGGAAACGAGCCCGACTTACTGCCGGCAATGCGGACCAGACTCTGACACCGGTCATACAGGGACCTGACAGCCCGTATTAAAGGGCCCGGTACCCCATACTCCCGGAGAACCCCCCACAGGGCTCCCCGAGGGACACGGTCGAACGCCTTCTCCAAGTCCACAAAACACATGTAGACTGGTTGGGTGAACTCCCAGAACCCTCCAGGACCCTGCTGAGGGTGTAGAGCTGGTCCAGTGTTCCACGACCAGGACGAAAACCACACTGCTCTTCCTGGATCCGAGGTTCGACTATCCGACGGACCCTCCTCTCCAGGACCCCGGAATAGACCTTGCCAGGGAGGCTTAAGAGTGTGACCCCTCTATAATTGGAGCACACCCTCCGGTCCCCCTTTTTGAACAGGGGGACCACCACCCCAGTCTGCCAATCCAATTTAAGACAATTATCTTAAAAATAATAATGGCTACAAACATTATTGAATATATATTACTGTAAAAACAAATCACAACTTCATAATGATTGTGAGTTCTTGTTTTTATAATGACATAGAAATCATTAGAAAAAAAAATCAACTCCACTGAGGTGCCCCTTAGTGGCCCTGGGGCCCTAAGCGGCTGCTTAGTTTGCTTATGTCTTGAGCTGGCTGCGGTTTAAATAACCTTTGGCTAAGGGAACCATTAAAGTAAGACTACTTTATTACTATTGAAGAACTTGAGATTACAGTGACACAATAATAAAATGATTGCACTTGTGAGTAAAGCTTCACTCAGTAACAAATAAAAATAAATTACCTCTAAATCTTTCCTTTATGCTGCAACTGAAGGATTCTAAGTGGAGGCTTGTGAGACTCCAAGGAGCTGCTGGACACGTTTCCTACATTGAATAGAACAGTTAGGAGACCCAAAACCTGAACTTTGAAAATGTTTTCCTGCCTGCTGTGTGGCCAAGGGTCCCACTGTTCCTGTAGAGGGTGCGGGGTCCTGCGCCAAATCTCGCATAATTTAGACATCAGGAATTTTTCAAAGCTTGGGGTAATGCAACCCTGTTTCCCCAGCACCCTCAGCTGCCACTGGTGGAGCAAGGAGCCATTCTGGAATACCCAGGACTCTCGCTCTACGCCGTCATTGCAGATGTCCTGAATGTCCGAAAATGTTCCTGAACGTTCGGTGTTGACACACGCAAGGCAGATGTCTGAGACGCGTCTCATAGGTGCAGCCACTTGGCAGGATGGCTTCAAATGTAGGAGAAATGTTGTAACAGATATTCTACAGTAAGACGTCATTTCTTGATTGCTTTTAATGATGAAGTAGTTGGCTCTGGGACTGTTTCCTACGGAAGCAAATTGCATTCACCAATCATTAACACCAGGGGCGCAACTACATACTTTCTGAGGTGTATGCAAGCATGTTATCCCCCCACCCCTCCCCCCCGCCATATACTTGTACAACTCATTTTTAATTACAGTATTGTAATGACGCCAACACCGCAGATGTAGTCCCGCCAAACAGGGTTTATTAGAAATAAGTACAAGCTGCTATTTCTGAGGCTGCAGCTCACGCCTTAACAAACGGGCACACTCAACTGTTAGCTTCACTGCTAACTTCTCTCTGAACTCTCCCCACTTCCGGTCCTGGTACTCCCGCTCCACTGATCCCCCGCCCACATGACAGGCCTATCACATGTCAGTGGGAGCCCATAACACTCTACATATAACAAAAAGGATCACAATGCAACTTATAACAAATACAAATAACCATATGGACCCCAGCAGAACTAAAACGCAGAATCGTTAAAGTATCAATAATAATAAATGTACATATATATGAATAAATCGTTGCCTACAGGGCAAGTAAAAAAGAAAGAAACAAAAAACAGGGCAGTATTTCATCATTTAATATATTTGAGCCAAAGAGCCTCTTCTGTTATCCTGTCTAGAACCGCCTGTGGCTGCAGGTCTGAGGCTTTTTGTTAGCATGTTTTCTATCATTCTTATAGATTGATAGGAAACTTTATATAAACTGGCCACCCGCATTAATAATAATGAAATAATATTGACCACAAAACACTATTTATAAAAGATATCAACGTTTTTTCTACACAATCCTAACAAACGTTTTTAATGTTCTCTTCACAATATTTATTTATTTACTATTAATCTATTTGTATGATTTGTTCTTTAAGTTGCCATCTATATTATTTTTTGGTCTCAGGAAATGACTGAGGGATGAAGAGACTGATGTCTGGCTCAAGCACTGGCTTGAGATCGTTTAATGGGTCATATTATATATATATATTTTTTTTAAAAAAAGCATTTTTAATAACTGGCACAAAATGTAAGTGTTTTCACATAATGTAACAAAAACTTACAAACTGCACTCCATGCAGTTTTTACATTTTGCATTGATTATAACATAATGTAGTTTTATTCAAAAAGTCAGATTTGCTACATTATTAATCTACATATTGCTGCATTTCAGTGCCGAAGGAACGGAGTCATTCCACAAACAGTTTTTTATTTAAGAGCATTAATGGTTACTATACATTCTCACTTTCAGGTGCTGAGAATCAGTCACTGATAAACGCGCTGAATCTCTGTGGAAGTTTCTGCCCACAAGACAGACACAGAATGCCAGGCAGAGGCATTAAATGGCACCTTTCCAGTTATTTGGCAATTAATTATGAGACCTTTTCTCTTAATCTATATATTTTTAACATTAACACAACTAAGATAGAGACAGTATCATTGGTGATTTATTTTACTTAATAAGAATTAATAAGAGAATAACTTTATGAAAAAGTGCATGTTTTCGGGGCGTGCCGTGGTGGCATAGCGGTTAGCGCGACCCACATTTGGAGGCCTTCAGTCCTCGATGCGGCCGTCGCGGGTTCGACTCCCGGACCCGACGACATTTGCTGCATGTCTTGCCCCCTCTCCTTCCCCGTTTCCTGTCAGCCTACTATCATAGGAGTGCTAGGTTTTCGATTTCTCCCTAGACTTGCTGAAACAGTGCCAAAAAGACCCTGAGTCCAAACTGATGACTCTGATGGCTCAAATTAGCCTCCATTCATCCATTCTTCTATTCTTCTATTGTACATGTGGTCGTTGACCGTCAGACCAGAAGGTAGGAATGTGAATAGTCCATGTTAGGGGTGGGTATCTATGATACCTACAACTAGTCAGTTTAGTTTTGAAGCATACATGAAGTGTTTTTGGAGAGATGTGACTTTTTGCAGCTGATCCATGATGTTGTGCTGCATTATCCAGGTCATTTTGCCAAATGTACATAGAGTTTGCAAAACATACAATCTGTTTCAAGAAATATGCAAAGGTTTTTCTAAAAGAAATGAGTAATGTTTCTCTTTGAAATAAAGCTAAGAGGGTATAACATGACAGTTTAGAAATAAAATAACCAAATTAATTGTGTTGATCCACCTAAAAAAAAATCATGCAAAAAGTGTAAGCAAAAGAAATCTGGGAGACTTTGCACATGCAAATTTGCATTCAGCCTTTTGTGCTGTGGAGGATAAATAGGTGACTGCTTCACCTATTTAGTTCACAAGAACTAATGGCATTTATTTCAGTCATTATCTTGCAGGGGGGTGACCAAGGTTCCATCACTATGTGACAGCTGGTCAGCAAACCTGGCAAACATGATTGACATGGCAGCACTGAATGCACATGTGCTTTATCAGGCATGCATTGGGGTGCAGGAGAGACGGGTGGACTTCCTGGTTGAGCTTGCAAAAGAGTTCGGTAACTCTCATGTGAGTGAGAAGAAGGCACACAAGGAGAAACTGCTTCGGCAACAACCTTCCACACCCAGCTCAGGCAAAAGGGCGAAGTGTCAGGTCAACCATCGATGCAGGATGCGTGTCCTGAGGCCGAAACATCATCAGTGACCCCTCACACCCCCACCATGGACTGTTCTCCCTGCTGCCCTCTGGAAAGAGGTTCTGCAGCATCCGGTGCAGGCCCACCTGGTTCTGAAACAGCTTTTTCCCACTTGCCATCAGACTGCTGAACTCTTAACTGGACTGCACTCAAAATCTGGTCTCCACTTTATACCTTGCACATGTACAGAGCTAAATAACTTCTATTTTACTGTCATTCCTGCACTTTATATCCTATATTTATATTTATATTCATATTTTATACTGTATTTTATTTTATTCTGGAGTAACCTCACAACATTGGAACCTCAAACATTGTCCTGAGCCGTATGCAACGAAATTTCGTTCTGTATTCACCCTGCATGCAAAATGACAATAAAGTCAGTCTAAGTCTAAGGAACAATTGTGCAACTGTGAGATGCGTTGAGGCCATTACCAGGGTACTGATAAGGTAATGGCCCTATTTACGGAACAAAAGCACCTGCTAGATAAAATCCTTCAGGTCATTTGGACAATCTCTAGACTGAATAGGTATATGTCTAGATGGACTAACTCCAGCACTTCTAGTGGGACACTAGGGCCCACAAAAGACCCCCTGGAGGGGTAAAAAAAAAAAGAAGTGCATGTTTTCTCCACTAGATGCTTACTTTAGTCTTGTGCTTATTGTATATCGAGGGGCCCAAAGTGGGCCCTGGAGGGCTGGCATCCTGCAAGTTTTAGTTCTCTCCCTGGTACCAACAACCTTCTCAGCATGTCAGTGATCTTCTAACGATCCATCATTGGGTCCAGGTGCGTTAAACCAGGGAGAGACTAAAACATGCAGGATGCCGGGCCTCCAGGACCCACTTTGGGCTCCAGAATTAAAGTTGACTGGTACTACAACATGTACAGCTTCTGTTGAATCATCTCCACCTACAAAAAGGTCACATTGGCATGTTAGATACTAATGTTTTTAGTAAAAGAAATCCACTTATAGCAACATTTACAAACATGCTTTTCAGCTTCAGGTGCAGATAAAGCATAAAAAAGAAATCATTATAACAATGCTAAATTAATGCTTCACAATAAAATGTCATTAAATAATCAGCCATAAAAAAATGCCGACTGTGAAAGACTTGGCATCAACACCTTGAAAGTGACACTTTAATAATTTGCAGTAAACAGTGCTTACATAACAACCAGGCTGACTGGCTTAGCTAAAGTATGTAGGCCACCTGCATGTGAACATCTTTCATAACTCAGTAAAGAAATTTAATAGCTTTATAAAATCACAAAATGTTACCCAACTCACTAATTCTAAAGAGTACAAATGATAATAAAAGTGATGGAGCAAGTATGATCATTCCTGGGGAAATTCCAGATTGAATGTAAGGGAAATATTAGTTATACTGTTTCCCAGGAAACGTTTACCAAACTGTAATATTTCAACACAATATAAACTTATAAAAATAGTGAAACCTTTACATAGTGTATGAACTGTTTTTGTATTACAGGACAAAAGACTCTCACTTTTATCAATAAATGGCAGCTAAGTCTCAGTTTTTAACTTCTCCAAAGCACTCTGTATTCCAGATGAAAGTTTGAAAATTGCTCTGTAAAAAAGTTTGATTGATGAAACAACTAATGTTCAGAGTTTTATTCCCAGACAGTAAACTGTTTTTTCATTTTCAAACATGTTGATTGTTCAAAAAGTTTGAACTAATAGAAAATATCCTAAAACTGCTGGAGTAAATGTAATCTTAAAGCCAGCACTCCCATTAAAACCTTAATTCTTGTTGAACTTTAGTTCTATTGTCAAATATATCTTTGAACATTTTGGAATTTGACAAGCACATCAACCTGGCACGTCAGTCGCTTCTGGTTCTGGTTAATTTGGCATTCCTGAGGTATAAGCAAATCAATTTTGCCCCTGTTGGGGTTAAGCTGGTGTTACCAGGTTCTCAGCTACTCTACCTCATTCCTGGAAGCCAACTCATCTTTTTTGTAATGTACACTGGAGCGTCATCAGACCAGTTTTGTAAACTTTTAAACTCAGTCCACACCCTAGATCTGATTTTATGTTCTTCTAACAATAAGACGCACAAAATCAAGTATATCTGTGTTTATATTATATTTATGTTTGTGGTTGTAATGTGACAAAATGAGGAACAGTTCAAGGGGTTTGAATAATTTATACTATACTTTAATATATGTCCATCAGCTGTTGTTTGAGATGCTGAGCTGAAGTCAATGGAGAACATGATGAAGAGCTTTATATTCAAGATGAGTCAAAGTGATGTGGAGCATGTAGATCAGGGTGTCAAACTCAGTTACACAAGGGGCCAAAATTCAAAACACACTTTAGGTCACGGGCCAAACAGAATAAACATTTATTGAAGACACTAAAACTAAAGGTTTTTTGAACATAAATATGAATAAAAACAGACAGAAATGTTCTGTAATAAATAAACTTCAACTTTAAACAACTTAGAATATCTTGCTCTCCATAAAAATATACCCTGTCAAAATTATACAAGTTAGAAATATGAACATGCTGCAAAAAATGCCTGAAAAAATAAATAAAAACAAAACCTGGAAATATAAACAAAATGTGTGCTTTCCAGCAATAACAATGAATCAAAACATTCAGTTTTCTTTGCTCTTATGCCATTTTGTCAGAGCTGGATGCTTGACATCTTGTTTTGGCAACGAGTTCGTTTATGTGTGGCGTGAGGTCCCATGCTGTGGAGATCCTCAGGATGGACTGTAGGTGCTCATAAGGGAGTCGGTTCCTGTGTGCAGTTTTGTTGGTCTTCATCACTGAGAACAGCTTCTCTCACAGATATGTGCTACCAAACATGCACAAGGTTTGAGCCGCATGTAGACGGAGCTGGGGCATTGCTGCGGGAATGGAGTGAATAAACTCTGTGGGCCCTGCAGTGTCGTACTTTGGCCTTAGTGTCCCATTAAACTGCAGTTCAATCAGTTCCATCTGAATCTCCACAGGTGCAGTTTCCACTTGGACGGCAAATGGGTTGCAAATCAACTTGAAATTTTTTTTTGTTCTTCAAAGTCACCAAAGCGCCGTGAGAACTCGGTGCGCTCAGTTTATCAGCAAAGTGCACATTTGGAAACACCATTGTGCCGACTTGGTTCAGCATTACTTGGCAACAGGGAAAGTGGGGCAAGTTGCTCTGGTGCATTTGTGTCTCCCATAAAAGCAGCTTCATTTGAAAAGCCTTCACTGAGTCATGCATGTCAGTGATCATGCGGTCGATTCCCTGGAGCTGGAGGTTTTAAGGCATTGAGATGAGCTGTTATGTCAGCCAGAAACGCCAACTCACATTTCCACTTTTCATCCCGCAAAACGGAAGAGTCTTTTCCTTTACTGTCCATGAACTGACAGATTTTGTTGCTGAGCCCAAAACTTTGTTGAGAATGTTTCCCCGACTTGGCCAACGTACCTCTGTGTGATAAGGAATGTCGGCAAACTCTGAATCTATCTCCCGTAGAAAGGACTGAAATTGCCTGTGATGTGAACCTTTACTTCGGATAAAGTTTACAGTTTGTGTTGCAGGGCTGATTACATGGTCCATCTTCAGGACTTTGCCACATGGTGCTTCCTGGTGTATAATGCAGCGACATGTACGGAGGGAACCACTTCCCTGGCAGAGGAGATGAATATCTTCTTTGCCCGCTTTGAGGCAACACCTACCACAGCTCCATCACAGCTGCCTGTCCACAGCAGCTCTGCTCTCACAGTAGAGGAGAGTGAGGTGAGGCAGGTGATGAGGAAGGTGAACCCAAGGAAGGCTGCGGGACCTGACGGTGTGTTGGGACGGGTGCTTAAAGACTGTGCAGACCAACTGGCTGGAATCTTCACAAAGATTTTTAACCAGTCCCTGTCTCAAGCCACTGTCCCTCCCTGCCTAAAGTCCTCTACCATTGTCCCCCTGCCGAAAAGAACCAACATCAACACCCTGAACGACTACCGTCCAGTGGCACTCACACCGATCATCATGAAGTGCTTGGAGAGACTGGTGCGGAGTCACATCCTCGCTGGCCTGCCTGCTGAGCTGGACCCTCTCCAATTTGCCTACAAAGCAAAGAGGTCCACAGAGGACGCTGTATCCACAGCACTTCATGCTGCCCTGACCCACTTAGAGAAGCAGGGGAGCTACGTCAGAATGCCCTTCGTGGACTTCAGCTCAGCATTTAATACCATACTTCCCCAACGTCTGGTGTCCAAGCTAGCAAACCTTGGGCTCCCATCAGCCACCTGCAGTTGGATCCTGGACTTCCTAACAGGTCGCTCCCAGAGGGTCAGACTGGGCCCCCACACCTCCACTGCTCTGAGCCTGAACACTGGATCGCCACAGGGTTGCGTGCTCAGCCCACTTCTCTACACCCTCTACACTCATGACTGTGTCTCCAACCACCTCAGCAACAAGATCATAAAGTCTGCAGATGGCACGACTGTTGTTGGTCTCATCTCAGGCGGGAAGGGGGAGCTGGAGTACAGGGATGAGGTGAAGCGGCTGTCAGAGTGGTGCAAAGTCAATAACCTGCTCCTCAACACCTCCAAAACAAAGGAGCTGGTGATCGACTTCAGGAAGAACAAAACGGACATCCAGCCTCTCACCATCAGTGGGACCTGTGTGGAGAGGGTCCCAGTGTTCAGGTTTCTGGGCATGGAGTTGGAGGACAAGCTAACCTGGAGCACCAACACCAAGGAGCTGTTGAAGAAGGCACAGCAGAGACTGTACTTTCTGAGAATACTCAAGAAGAACCGTCTCCCCTCAGACCTGCTGCAGGCCTTCTATCACTGCTCCATAGAGAGTGTGCTCACGTACGGTCTGTGTGTCTGGTACGGCAGCAGCACATCTGTGGACAAGAAGGCGCTCCAGAGGGTTGTTAGGGCAGCAGAGAGAACCATAGGCTGTCCCCTCCCCACTATGGAACAGATTTACACTTCCAGGCTGCACAAGAAAGTTTTGGACATTTTAAATGACTCTTCACACCCTGGCCATGGTCTCTTCCAGCTGCTGCCATCAGGCAAGAGATACAGAGCAATAAAAACCAGGACAAATCGCCTAAAAAACAGTTTTTACCCGATGGCAACCATGGCACTAAATTCAAAGGCATAAGAACTTCTGCTATTGACACCACTTTGTTAAAAATGTCAATTCTGTTGCGACACCTCCAGGCGCTGCAACCATCTTCTGATGTCTAAGTTTATTTCTCATTTTGTACTATTTATTTCTTTATCTTTGTATATTATGTATATACACATAACCTGCATCTTAACTCGAGTCAAGCAAATCTCAATCTTGTTGTAATCTGTTGATGACAATGACAAATAAATCTTATCTTATTCACCAAAAACTTGTTTAAATATTAACTTAAACTGTTTATGAATGTAATCACAAGTGTTGCACAACTGGCTCCCATTGTGAAGCAGCAGCTGTTCAGTCAATGTCTCTGGGGTTCAGGTTTTCTCACTCTGGGTTTGTATTTAAATGTCAATACTGCATCTTAATGACTAGTAAGTAAGATTGACTACATTTGCTGCAATTTCCACTGCTTTAATAAGTGATAGAAGGTACTGCTTTAAAAAGAACCCTCTTTGTGTACATAAGATATTTAATGTTTCTTTTGGTAAATAATCTATATGCTGAGTTAGTTAATGCAAGCTTACTCAAAAAATATTAGTCCTTCTTGTCAACTGAAACACTAAATCTTTATAGAAGATTTCTTAAAATTGGCATAAAAGCAGCTCCAGTAGAGATTAAAATCTCCTCAATAGATGAGCTGTGAGAAGGAGGATTTCTAATGAGCAACAAAGTCAGCAACTCTGGCCAAGAATGTTACCTGACCTACCTCTGACAGCTCACACCTGTGGTATTTTAATTACAGAGGTGGAACACCACAACCTCCTCAGGCAACGCGTAGGATCAAAAGCATAACTGAAACACTCCTTGTGACCCAAATGTAAAAAAAATAATCAATAGCATCAACAAAAAATGCTTTGTTTATTTAAAAAAATGTTTAACTTACCATTAGATGATCAATTACTGTTTAATTATTCTTCCAGATTATTATCATTAAATTGATTTTCAATCAAGTTTATTTGTATAGCACATTTTAGCAACATGGCGGTTCAAAGCGTTTTACATCATGAAATCATAAACACATCATACTGTCACCAATTGTGAACCCAGTATTTTGTCAAGTTCTTTCATCAAAATCATTATTTCACATCAAATATGTTGGTCAATGTTCAAAATCAGTTCTAACCAGGTGGGTTTCTAGACTAGATTCAAAGGAACTGTGTTTCAGCTGTTTTGCTGTTTTCTAGGAATTTGTTCCATATTTGAGGAGCAAATGAAATATGACCAACAGATTGGTAGAAACTTCTGCCTTTTAAACTAATTTAGTTTAATAGTTTAAAGGACAAGAGATGAAGACAGAAAATAGTTCATCCACTTTGATTTTGCTGTTTGTATTTGACTTTGACAATAACTTCATTGGAAATGCTTCCTATGAAAAAGTTTTTACTTTTTATTAGTTGGGCAGTTTCCTTTTACTGTTATTTAACTCATTGATCATAAAACAAAACATTTTCAGAGTTTTAGTTGTTTTTTTTGCTTTTGAGTTTGAAATATTTTGGCTTTTCATGACACGTAAAAGTACTCTTTGGAGAGCTGCAAGTTGTTATTCAAAGGCGAGTCTTGAAGTCGATCGGTTGGATATCTTTGTGGTTCCTTTCTCATAATTTAAACTGCCGAACATGGAAAAGAACTCACTGAATGAGTTGGGTTCTGGTCTTTACTGCAGGAGAGTAAAACAAGCAAAACTGACTGGACATTTGAAGATATGAATAAAAATAGCAACCAACTTTTATCCTCAGTCATCCAGGCTTCTTAAACCCATTTAGGCCCTTCATCAGTGCTGCTCTGTTCCCACCTTAGTCAGTCATGACGTGGTCAGGTGCTGGTCACAGACGGGTTCACAACACATGCAGGTTTAAGGACCCTGATCAATAGTAAATCTGTTTTTTATTCATGGACGGTTTCAACCTCATTGTTGTCTTTATGCTTTGTTGTACCAGGGAAAGGTGTGAATTCATTTCTTGGCTCAGGTCCTGATTTCATCGTCACAGCTTTTTAAAGATGCCTGTTTGTCAACAGTATGATGAGTTGAGCTGCACCTCAAAATTGTTACCTGAGCCTGAATGATGGTTCTTTTCTGAGAAAGACATGGGCTCATTCAGAGAACAGAACCCAACACACTGGTTCTACTGGTGTTTCTTTTACAGGAACAATCTGATACAAACACAAATTCCTCTCATGTTGGATTAAAGCCACTTTCAGTTGTATTAACAATGGGTGATGCTGTCTATTGGTTTGATAATTAATACTTATATAAAATTCTAATTAAACAACTATTATGATATCTTTTTGAATTTGCAATAAAGCAAATCCTGGTGTTGAAATAATAGTGTGCGACAGACTGGCGACCCGTCCAGGTGACCCTGCCTCTCGCCCAGAACGTTAGCTGCAGAGGCAACAGCTCCTCCTGACCCCACTGGGGACCAGGGTGTTAGAAAATGGATGGATGGATGGAAATAATAGTGGAAAAATTAGGCTTCCATGATTTAGGGTCTATCAAAGAAAATCAATGGACAGCATTAGGATTTGGGAGGCATTTTGAAACAGTCTAAGTGTTTAAAAAAGTTAACATATAAAACTCACCATAAAGGTAAACTCACTTTATTGCATTAAATTATTGCAAGCTGCTTTATATTTGGTTTCAATTAGTTTTTTAAAAAATAATAATTAAAAAAATATTTAATGAATTGAAACAATCTTGGTGTAAGTGTCTGTCCAAGAATGCAGAGGACAGATGAAACGGGAAAAAACAACCAGCTTAAAAGATTCACTGTAAATGAAAACTGCTGAAACAAAATCATACTCTATCTCACCGCTTTGGAGCTGCAGACTAAAAGTCACTAACCCTCAGAAATCTGCAGCCTTCCAAACCACGATCTGAACTGGGTACCACATCTTTGTTTTAAACGAAAACTAACCTGGAAATCCCATGCTCGTAAGTTTCAGGCAGAACGTATGAGCATGGGATTCCTTTAGGTGGTGCAAACTGCACAGTAAGTCAGCGTTCGTTTGGTCACAAGCATTGGATTTATAAACTTTCAGGTGTTTATAAGTGTTTTCAGTTGTTAATAATCCTAATCACCAACGTTGGACATGGTAGTCCAACATTAGTCAAGGTGATATTCTGCTAATTAAAATCAGTACTTATCCTCTGCTTTAAACAGCAAGACCACCAACGGGAATCAGGGAATATAATTAAAATCAGGCCTTAAACACCCAAGAGGCCAATTTGAAAACCCCCCAGCAATCTTACAGGCCTTTATGGAGAATTTATAAAATAAAGCAGTGTTAGTTTTTTATGTCAAACACTGTTCATTTTTGACAGAAAACTAAGAAATATACTTTGTTTTCAGTTGGGAAAACACTGGATTTTATATTATGAAAATCTCCTTACTTGAGCCACCCATTTTGTTTTGCGTAACACTTCTATTCTGAAATTGATGGATTGATGGAGACGCACAATGTTATTTTCTCCAATCAGAATGTTTTTTCATGCTTTTGTTCCCTTGCCAAATATTTCATTGCTCCACCCAGAATATACCTGTTTTACCTTTGAGGTTTGGTCCTCATTTTTCTGTGACAGAACAAAGCAGCTGGGTGAGTTTGAGTCCCCATTTTTCTTTTTTCTTCGTACAATACCGAGGTAAGTTTGACCTGCGATTGTTGTAAAAAAAATTTTAAAAAACAAAGGCAAAAAATGTCTCTTTACTTTGAAGTTTGAATGAATCAGGGATTTTAAAGAACATGTGCTCTTGTTTTTGATAATATTGTATAGTTAGTTGTAATATTACAACATAATATGAAATAATTAAATTCTAAAGTGGAATCTACTGGAAAATTAAGAAAATATGTGTTTCATATGAAATTATTATCAATCAATTACCAGAAGATTGTGCATACATGTCATTTGCAGAGTTTAGATATACAGCAGCTATACAGTACTTACCTAAACTATTGTTTGTCTTGTGTTTTCTAAGGAGTTAAAACAATCTTGGTGTAAAATGCTAATAGAATAAATTGAAGATCACTAAAGTGAGGACGGTAACCTGCAGACAATGGCGGTCTCCCAAACCTCAGTGCATCTTCTGCCACTCTTGGTGGTTGGGATCGGTAAGAGCTTCCCTAAGCTCAGAGGAGGACCTATCATTTTCAGTTATTGATCTAATATCTGGATTTAATCAAGAGTTTTCTTCCAATCCCTACAGCATGTGTTTCCTCATTGGCCTTAACAACTGTAAGTTTGGTTCATGATTTTTTTCTAGCTAAGAATATACCTCTTCATTTCTTGAATTAATTTTTGTACTGTAAATTTCTTTTCAGTCCAACACAACAGAAGGTATGAAAAGTATCCTCATTCAATAAGAGACAATAATATACAAATAACAAGCTGTTCTTTAGCCTGTATCACCGTGTAATACTATTTCTGTGTTTTTATTATGTGTAGTTCAACATCTACCAACGCTTCACAACAGGTCAGCATGCATAATTTGCCTATCTATCTTAATAGTTTGAAGTAATTTATTTTTAGCTGAATAAAAGTTAATACATTAATCTGCATTGTGTTTAATTCAATGGTTAATAAAGCACTGCTTCAACACCAGCCAATGGTATTCCTGGATCTTGCCACGGCATAAATCTACAAGATGCCAGTCGCAGTGTAAGCATTTTAGTGTCATCAGCATTACTCCATGTTGCCACCACACAGAAGTGACGCCCTCTTGTGTTTGGTTTCAGACATTATTACTTTCTCTGCCTGTTTTTCCAGATGTGGATGGCAGCAGATGTGTTTGTAAGGGATCTTACTTGTAAAAGATCTGATGCAAATGCAAGCCTGTCAGAGGAACTGTTTCTGGAGATGGAACAAAACATTCGGCACTTAGTGGACTCGTCCTTAAAAGCTTACTTGATCCAGGTAATGGAGTGGTGAATTGGCACTATAGTAATGAAACTGAACTGAGGAAATTGTCCCAAATTGTCCCTCTGTATGTATGTATGTATTGCCCCTTTATGAAGAATCTGAATTATTGAGTTACAACATTTATTTTCCCTTTGGGATCAATTAAATATTTTGAATGAATACTTAAATTACATATCCAAAATATATGCATACAAGGGAAAAAACATTTACTAATATCAAATTAACTTTTTTAAATAACAGGGTGACAACCAATCCAGAGCTGATCTTCTGGAAATATTTGGAGTCCTGGATAGTCTAAATCTGGGTGACTACCGTGACCCAACATTCATCAGACTGTGGTTCTCTCTCAAGATGGCTCCTCTTTTGCCTTACGTGGCTCAAAGCTTCTTAGTCCAACTGGGCAACCAGAACTTCAGCTGCAGTTCTTACCAACAAATGTATGTAAATTAAAATAGTGACTTTTGATATATTAGCTTGCATTTATGGTGTTGGGGAAATTTAATACTAATATTGCAAAGGTAGCTACAAAATTCCTATAAGCTAATGAAGGACAGAACCAGAAGAACTTATTGGTCTGGAAGATTGATACAACAACAGCAGATCTTTGTTATATCGTGGTGCTGAGCCGTTCAGTGATTTATGAACTAACAGTATTTTAAAGTCTATTCTCTGAGCTACAGGGAGCCAGTGGAGGGACTTTAAAACTGGTGTTATGTGATCTAACTTCCTGATTTTAGTGAAAATGCCAGCAGCAGCATCTGGATCAGCTGCAGCTGACTTTAACCACAGGCTGACTTTTTAGGCAGACCTGTGAAGACACTGCTGCAGTAATCAATGCAACTAAAGATAAAAATATTGATGAGTTTTTCTAGATCTTGCTGAGACATTAGTCCCTTAATCCTGGAAATGTTCTTCTGATGGTAGAATGCTGTCTTTGTAATTGTCTTTATGAGACTTTGAAGGTTTTTTTTTTTAGTTTAGTTTTTTTTAGTTTTTAGTTTAGTTTAGTTTATTTCAGACAAACCTTTCACCGACAGTGTAAACGACACAAAGTACATAATATATTTCTTTTAAAAAAGAAAAAAAAAACAATAAAAAAAACACATCACATCGGTGATTATGAGTCTGAAAAGGAGTATGCTGAAGTATAACTTATGTAGTCATACCCCTTTTCCAGCTGTAATTTATCACAGTATTTTCAATGTCCGATATCTTTTCTGACAAAGGAAATAATAAGTATAATAAGATTTCCTCAGCTAGATGAAAATAGTGCATACACACACATACACATCTGTACACATGCATATATATATATTTACATATACAAACATATAACATAAGGTTCAGATTGAAGATAAAAATATATCAAAACCAATCTGGTATTAGAGGGACAATTTATTTCCCCTCAACTTTTTTTTTTAAAAGATTTTATTGGCTCTAGTGGCCTTTATTTGATAGTTAATTGACATGAAAGTGGGTAATGAATGAAGGGGAAGACATGCAGCAAAGGTCGCCAGGCTGAGAATCGAACCTGCGACAGCTGCGTTGAGGACAAAGGCCTCCACATGTGGGTTGTGCTGAACCCCTGCCCCTGCACAGCACACCCATTTCCCCTCAACTTTAATTGGTTCTGGCTGCCTGTGCAGCAACAACTACCAGAAAGCGTTTGCAGTGGAAAGCAGTGAGAATTTTAAACCACCATGATGGAATTTTGATCGACAGATCTGTGCAGAACTGTTTTCTTTTAGCCACATTAGAAAGTTTGCATCTTTCTGGTTTTAAGTCAAGATGCTGAAAAGCAACTGCAAATCCTGATTTTATTTTTAATTTCTCTTTGGAGCCATTCTGTGGTGGTTTGTAGTGTGTTTTGGGTCAATGTCTTGTTATTAAAACAGGTGTACTTTAAGTTAAAGCAGGGGAACCCAAAGTCGGTCCTTGAGGGCCGGCATCCTGCATGTTTTAGTTCTCCACCTGGTTTAACGCACCTGGATCAAATGATGGCTCATTAGAGGCCTAAGATGAACATTGACTTGCTGAAAAGGTTGTTGGTACCAGGGGGAGAATAAAACATGCAGGATGCCGGGCCTCCAGGGCCCACTTTGGGCTCCACTAGGTTAAAGCCACAAAATGATGATCTGATATTGTCCTTCAGCCTAATCTCGTAGAGAGCTAAATTCACTCTCACATCAATTACAGCAAGTCATCCAGGCACTGGAGAAGCAAAGCAGCCCCAGACCATCACACTATCACTGCTGTAGATACATTTTCTTTCTGAAATGTTGTTTTTGTGCCACGTGAAGCAAGATACACTCCTAAAAAGTTCTGTCCGTCTTGTCAGTCTATAGAAAATAAAAAAATTATCTTTTGGATCATGAAGAGGTCTTTGTTTAATATAAAATGGGCCTTTGTGTTCTGTTGGGACAGTAGTAATCCTGGTCTTGAAACTCTACCATTAAATCATGAACACTGACCTTGAACTGAGGCAAGTAGGGCCTACATGCTGTAGAAGTTGTTCTGGGTTCTTTTGTTTGCTGTTCCTTGTCTTTCTGTAGATAATGGTTCTCACTGTGGTTCTCTGCAGTAACCCAACGACCAAAGGATCCCACATACTTGGGTGTGCTGTACGTGTTCTGTGAGCCACACAGAACGCTGTCTGCAGACAGTTGAAATTTCATAGTCAAGCATACCGACCGTCTACATTTCTTGTGAGAGACTTCTTGATTTCCCACAATCCAAATGAAAACTACCAAGCTTAGTGAATTAGTTGGACACCTAGCCCCACTTCTTGTCCACTAGGGCAGCCACCACACAGAGCCACAGTCTAGCTGCTGTGCATCCTTGCGACTAGTTGCACCGACTCTAAACCTCATCAGCTTGGTGTCGTACACCAAACAGTTTGATGTTTTCACCGTTTCCCATCAACCAGTTTACTGTGCAACACAGAATATGCATATGGGTGTCACACACTCGAATTGGCAGACGTCCACTTGGCGTATGTGTGGACCTCTGTGGAGTGAAGAACGCCCAAGTACGCGGGTTCCTGTACAAATGGCTCTGCAAGCCTTCCGAGACTGTCAATTTAATCAGGTCATGATGTGCTGTTTGTTGAGAACATAGCTTAACACAAATTGTCTAAAAGGTTCCATTTAAGTGTTTATCGATTGTCTGGGTGACGCAAATGCATCCTGGCTAATCAGGCCTAAGTGTGGCTTATGAAACAACTCCCTCCACCAAAATATAGTTATTTACAGTTAGTTCATGCCTTAAAATGGTGTGAAAATGACTTTTTTATGGCCAAATTGGTTTGGAAAGCGTTTCCCCAAATAAGACCATGACTTGCTTTTTGATTGACTCGGGTAGCCTTGGGTGTAAAATTCCTAAAGCCACCACTAAGGTGACATTGTGTGCCCCAAAGCTAGATTACACTGCTGGGAAATAGCACAGAAAGCTTCCCGGCCTCAAATGCCACCAAGGTAGAGGGCCCACATGGAGGAAGCTGCCTGTGGCCACCACCAATGTTATCCTTCTGAAAGACCCAGCTAAAGAAGGCTGTCCAAGTCTCCCTAATCGAGGAAAGGTTGGTCTGAAGTCAAGTGTCTATGGGAGACACTTGACTTCACCCATCATGACTAAGTTAAGAAACCAGCTCGGATTACAAGAGTGGGCTAAAACAAATGATGGAATTTGAATTTACAGAAAATATGAAAAAGTGTATATTAAGCAATGTATAAAATAAATTATGAAACAGTTTATTAAAAAAGTATATGCTGATATTTTAAAGGATGGAGTCTATGTCCACTGAACTTCAGAAAACACAAGGTGTTGACAGGGAACTAATCTACAGTAATTTCATCAAAGTGTTCCTGTCAAGAACAAACTCACCAGGTAGGATTGTTACATTTTTCTGGGCATAAAAATGGTGGAAAGAAACTGAGATATTTCTTAGAATACTCAACTGAAACATAAAAATAATGAACAAATTCTAAAAAGAAAACATTTTTTTAAACAAAAACTATGTTGTGTTTTATAATCTTAAACTATTTACTTTTACCAGAGCCTGGATGCAAAGACAAAAGTACAGGAAGTGAAGAATGGCTGCAAAGAAACATTGGGATTTTTTTAAAATTTGCAACTATTAAGGAACTTAAAGAAATGAATAACAACTTCTCTGCCGTAAGTGATAAACAGATTTTCAAATATGACATGTTTCATAAACGTACAAATATATCAGACCACAAAATTGCAGACCCGATCATATAAACTTAAGCTCAATAGCATAAGGACATGTTGTTACAGATTGAAGTCCTGGAAAAACTTTCACTGCAACAGAAGGCTGAGCTAATACTGGATCCAGACAGCGGCGCTTTGGAGGATGTCAACTTTGTGAGGGAGGTGCTCACCAGCTTGAAACTGTCCGGCCAGGACGAACAGCTCAGTCAGTTTTTCCAGACGTTTGCACAAATCAGCGAGAAGGTGAATGCTTCACACTAACTTGGGATGTAGGGGTCACATTTCCCCTAGAAAGTTCTTTGTTAAACCACACACAAACAACCCCTTCTGGGGCAACGAAGGGGTTGTGGATCCATGTAAAGCCAACATTTAGGTCAACTGTTGGACTTCTGCCGATGAATTTTGACAGAATCTTTGACGTGTCTCCATTTCTGCCCACAACCAGGATCTGGTGAGCTCTTAAACTACAACCTAAATGCTTTTGTTTTCAGAAAAACATTACCTTCATCACAAACGCAGCTGTACGAGAGACCATACTGAACATAAGCCTGACAGCCCTTGCGCCTGCATTTGAGGTCTTTGGAGCACAAGAATTCCAGCTGTGGTTCCAAGTCTACCTTGTTCCTGTGATGCCAGGTCTCCGTCCTGCCTACCTGTGGGTGATTCCAAAGGACATCAGCTGTGCATCCTACATGGCCATGTGAGACCTTGTTTTTTGTTTGTTTTTTAACTCAACCACTTCAAACCTTGTCTTTGTGTGATGGGGGATAATGTGATTCCATTCCAACAAAGTGAAATTGTCTTTTCCTTTAGTCTCACTGGTCTTCAGAAAACATTGAACTTCCCTCTACCACTGGAGTTGTCAATGGGCATCAATTCAAGCATCGAGTTCCTCAAAGAGACTTTCCCACGTAGGTGTCCAAACAGCTTTGCAAACAAGAGTTTTGCTCAAAACACCAGTGCCTGACAGCAATGTATTGAAGCCCTGGCTAACTTCACTTTTGTTGTTAAACAGGTTGCTTGACACCAGAATCTTTCACGGTAAGATCATTTTCATAGGTGTAAAAGGCAAATGATGCACTATTAGAAAATGTTCAAGCTACAATCACTGTTCCTACATAACGTATGCAATAATGGAAAAACCAACACATCTGTGACGCAGCTAGTTTCATTCTGTCGGGATCTGTCCCTTATCTGTGTTTATTTTGAGTTTCTGTCTCTCTGAGTCTCCGTGTTGTCCTGTCTCCCCTTGATTGTTTCCAGGTGTTTCTTGTCTCTTTGATTACCCTCTGTGTATTTAACCCCACCTGTGTTCTTTGTTCCTTGTCGGGTCCTCGTCGTGTTTGTCTAGTCTGCCAGTGTCACCAGTTGTGAGCATTTGCCCTGCGCTCCTTTTGTGCTACCTGGTCTTTTGGACTTTGTATGTTTTCTGGATTTTTGGACGACTTTCGTTATTAAACCATCTTATTCATCTTACCCTGGGTCTGCTGCCTCTGCCTCACCACCCAAATCATGACACATTCACTAGTCTAACATTTTTGCTGCTATTATTTGCCCCCAGTGCAAGGAAACAGTTGTTGATGGTAAGTATTAAACGACACTGTTGTTCACCAACTAATGCAATTTGTACCACATTCTGATACAAAAATCTGGTCGTTTTCCAGAGAACCTCCTCTGCGCTGAGGTCAATAGGTGGGTGGTTTACTGACAGACCCGATTTGAAGCTTGCAAGTTCTCTGACACAAAGTTCAGAAGGTGGCAACTGATTTATTTTTATCATTGTTTGGCTCAGGTCACTAGTCCAACAAACACTGGCAGCTGACAACTCCTCTGCAGCCTTGTGCTCTTTTACCATCACTGAACATGCCTGCTCTGTGGTAAGACTTTTATGTGCAACCTGTAATTTCAAGAGAAAAATGCCGGCTGTTTAAGTACGACGATTAAAAAAAGTATGTGGGAGTTCTGACAGGTCTCTCTTCGTTTCTCCTTTCATCCGTTTTTAAGGCTGACCAGCTTGCACCGCAAAACCTGGCCACACTGCTGAAGTGCTCGCTGGAAAGCCAAACGACATACCCCGTAGAAGCGTGGAAGCTCTTCTTTCAGAAAGTTTCCTCTTCCCTGAATGACACCCTTCAGACATTTGCCACCATGGTAAATCCATTAGCCGTTTTCCAAATTTGCTCACCTTCCTTCCAAAGCGATGTTGGCATCTAACCATTTTTCTCAACTACAGACCTCCAACAACAGCAGGCCAGCCTTATCAAACGCCCTTGATGCTCTGAGAGAGGTGCGACTTGCCAACCTCAGCGACGCAGAACTACAGAGTAGGACTGTCATGGGGGATCTGGTCCAGAGAGTTATTGGTCCGTTCTTGGCCTCCCCATCCACAAACTTCCTGTTCTGCCTCAGCTCCTACAACTTCAGCTGCCTGACCTACCAGATTGTGTAAGTACAAATCTTGTTTCACACAGGAAGATATTGCCAAAAGGAAGCTGCATATGTTTTGGTGTTGATTACCTTTCCTCAAATTGCAGTGTCAAGGAATTGAGCAACCAAAGGCAACTCATGAACAGTGATAAGCAGCAAGCAGTCTTTACTTATTTCATCAAACTGTTCCTGTCACGAAAGGAGTCATCGGGTAAAGCCAGGCTCTCGGGTTCCGCTTGCTAGCTTCTTGATGGGAAAGGATGTTGTTTAACAATCAGTGTCTCTTTCTAACATCTCTGCAGATCCTGGCTGCACTTTGTCCAGCAATGGGAGTCAGGATTGGCTACAGGCAAACCTCGGCAGCTTTGCTGGTTTTGCAACCGTCCAGGATTTGCAAACCCTCAACCCACACGTGTCTACCGTAAGTGCCAACGACGGCTGCTGATGGGTGCTCATAAACCAACACCTTTTGACCAGCTGCTTTGCAACAAGGACTGTTTTGACTCCATATAGTTGTTTTTTTTTCCTAGATTGAAATATTGTCAGTACTGACTCCCTCTCAAGTGGTGCAGCTCCTAATAAGTGCAGGGAGCTCAAACGACACAACCCTGATTGATCTTGCCTTTGACCGACTTGAAAAGTGTGATGCTCTGGAAAACCTGGACGAATTCCTCACACAGCTCTCAGTGAATGGACAGGTGGGTCCCAGTGCCAATCACGGACTTAAGACGTACCAATCTTAGCCCTCATGTGGGTATTAAAGGTCTGGATTACTTTGGACATTAGTAATTTACACAACTCTGTTAACTCCAATCTTTAAAAATGCTCTGTGCAGTGCATTTGTCACACAGATTACCATACTTGTCATACTTTGCAAGGTCCTACAGTTCCAGACGGTGGTCCGAGATCGTGCGATGACAAGAACCTTTTACATCCTAAGGCTACATTTCCTGAGCTTCAGCTCACAAGAGTTGTATCTTTGGTTCCACGTGAGACTGGTTACCATCCTTGCCAGTTTCACGCCACAGATGCTCAACAGTACGATATCAAGCATGAACTGTGCAAACTATCACATCGTGTGAGTTGCATTCTAAAGAAGTGTATTCAGAGACGTTTAGTTATAATCTACTGGTGAGATGTCATGTAAGAAACGTTTTCTACAATCCTTGCAGTGTGGGAGGGATTGCCAAAGTGTTCCCTGCCATACCCCTGCTTAGACGACAAGCAATCGCTTCTGTTCTGCTGGCCTACCTCAAAAGCTCTACCATTGTCATCGACAAGCCAGGTGGGAATGAAAAAATGACTTTTACCACATGGATTTCAGTTGTACAACTGCTATGTTGAAAGAGCACCCGGAACAAAAAATGAACCCGTAAATGCCTGATGACTTTAAATAGGGCTCTGTGTAAATTATGCCTATTCTAATAAATGCATATGTCGTTCAGCTTGCAGGATGGGACTTGAGACTGATGTTGAATGGATTGAAACAAACCTGGGACCCTTTTCTCAATACACAACTTACTCTGACCTCAAAGCCTTCAACCTCTCAGATGTATGTTCAATTTAATAGGTTGTAAAAACATCCTTTAGTTCATAATCATTGAGAAATGTATTTTTTCTTTATCCTCCAACATGTTTTTGTAGCTGAACATCCTTGATTCCTTTTCTCCAACCCAACTGGCCACATTCCTCCTTGAACCAAACATCCTATCCAATGAGAATGTTGTAATAATGATTTTCAGAAGACCTGTGCTTTCAGCATCTATGGCAAACCTTGAGTCATTTTTTGATACATTTGTTCATGGCGCAGCTGAAGTAAGTTTTCATCAGAAAGTAATCTTATTAAGTTGATGTCAGAAGGAAGGACAGTAAATTCTATTTTCTCTTCTCCTTTCAACAAAACCAGACAACAGTCAGTCCAAGAATTCGTGACACCATCCTGAATCTTACTTTAACAGTTCTGGGCCCAAAGTTTTATCTGTTCAATGAGGAAGAATTCAAATTATGGTTCCAGGTTTATCTTCCTCTTTTCCTGCCAAGTGTTGACTCTCAAGCATTTGAATTTATTCCCAGAAATATTACCTGCAGCTCTTATCAGAAAATGTGAGTTAAACATTTTTGTTCTTTGGTTTATCTATGGTAAAAAACACACACTAATGTCCCAACTGAAACATGATTAAATGCCTGGATGATATTTGTTCTGTCAGTCTCAAAGGGTTCGACAGCATTTTCAATCAACTTTCAGAAGAACAAACTCAGCTGGTTTTCATGTTTGCATTGGACTATCTCAGGGGACAGTTCCACACAGGTAGGTCCTGCTTACTTGAAATTTAGTCTATATAAGCACATATACATATGGTTGTTTGTGTCATTGAGAATTGGTACATTCATACATAGTTAATTGCTTTAGAATTGTAGTAGTCTAATGTTATGTTTAGATTTAATGTGACCTGTTCAATAAAAATCTTTCTTATTTTATTTCTAGGTATTGCTTGTGTAACATCTGATAACAGGCGTTGGCTAGAAGACAACTTTGGCTATTTCAGATTTCAAGCCTCCATCATGGATTTTCTGTCTTTAAAGAATGATTTCAGAGGAGTAAGTTTTACACTGCTATGTCTGAATAACAACATCTACAAACTGTCTTAATATATACATCACCAAATATAATTTAGATGTTTTCTTTAGATCCTGTGTTTATTTGCGTCAGTTTTTTATTTTCTTAGTTAGGCACTAGTGGCCTTTATCTAGCACAGGTGTCAAACTCCAGTCCTCAAGGGTCACTGCCCTGAAACGTTTAGATGTGCCTCTGCTGCATCACCTGAATAGAATAATTAGGTCATTAAGGCTCTGGAGAATTTATGTACCCAAGAAGGAGGTAATTAAGCCATTTCATTCCCGTGTTTTGTACCTGTGTAAAAACAGCAGGACAGTGGCCCTTGAGGACTGGAGTTTGACATCCCTGATCTAGCAGTTAGTCATCAATATCCTATTGACGAACTAGATTTTGTTACAAAGTTTGCAGAACAATAATATACATTAAGGTCAAGTCTGAGTACTAGACTTGGACCTAGTCTAGTAGGTCCAAGTCTAGTGGACCTAGACCTGGAGGTCCACTAGATTGTTGTCTAGTGGACTTTTACTTAGTTCTGGGTTTGTCACTCTATTTTTTTTTACCCTAACCCTGGGAGATGAAGTCAGGAAACTATAGAGTTTGGCTATTTAAGTGTCACTTGTCTTTTCTTAGGTGGAAGTTGTGGATGTTCTCACGATCAGTCAGTTGAGCCAGCTTGCAACAATTCCCTCACAGCTAAACGGGATACAAGATGTGAGGGAAATCCTGGGAGCAATCCAGACAGCTGATTTTGGTGCTTTCTTTGACACAGTCTCACCAGTGATTGAGGTAAATGAGTACAATTTTCTGAATAGTGATATATAGGCTCATCTTGACTGAAAGCTACTCATACACTTAACACTTTCAGACATGTATTTAACAATCTTACTTCCGATCAGTAAATGGGACATTGATTTATCTAATGGCACTGATTTGAGCAATTTTAGTAAAATGTGTACAAATGCTTTTTAAATCATCAAAAATGCTAACTTTCAGCTTATGCAACACAAATTACTTCACAGAACACACAGGACAAGGGATGTTCAAAATGGGTTTCTCACTAACACATGTCCAAATTGCATGGACACCTGTTGGCTGTCTACATGCACTGCATGGTGCCCATACCATGCACTGCCCAGCCACAACTACAAAATTACTGCACTTTAGACATACACATCTGCGTTCAAAGAAACTTGGGAGGTTAACAATATGTTTCTGAGATCTTGTTTGAGGTCAATTGAAGACATTGAACAAGTTTAGAAATAGAGTGTGAGGATTTGAGTTGTTCTGTGTACTCATTCAGGTTTCTTTGTTCAGTTGAGTTTCTGTGTTGTCCGGTCTACCCATTGATTGCTCCCAGCTGTGTCTTGTTTCCCCTGATTACCTCCTTGTGTATTTAGTCCCACCTGTGTGCCTTGTTGGGTCCTTGTCTTGTCTGCTGTCTTGTTGCTTGTTTCTGTCATATTGACACCAGTTGCTACCAGGGATTAGCTCCTAGCTTTTGCTCACTCTGTGCTGCCTAGATTCTTGTGTTTTCATCATTAACTCTCCATAACCTGGGTATACTGCGTCTGCCTCACCACTCAACTACCGCATTTCATGACATAGAGAGCTAGTAGATTGGAGACAAAGTTATTGTGTGAGTAAAGAGAAAGGATAGCGGCTCTATAGAGATGGTCTTGCAGAGATGGATCATGGCTGTAGAGAAGGAGGAATTGTTAGGTCTGTGTGACAGGATGCTGTGGATAATTTGTGTTTGGACAAACATCTGTTTCTAAACTCACCCACAGGTCCAGTCAGCCAACTACACACTAGAGGTAAAATCCTCCTTCCTCCAGACAGTTCTGGAAAGAGGAGTGCTGTCCTTCCCTGCTGTTAGTGATGAAGAGTTCCTGCAGTGGATGAGGGTGCGGCTGAGGCCTTTTTTGGTCAATATTTCACCTAGTCTGGTAGAACGACTTTTCAGCATTGGGACAAACAGGAGCTGCAACAGCAGCCAAGAGATGTAAGTTATTCAGTGAAATACTAGGATCACAGAAAACTGACAAGTATTCCAAGATAACTTCTACTTGTTATAACGTAGTATTTCATTAGATTTCCATCTATACTTGAAAATGATAGAGAATTGTTGTTTTTTTTAGGATTACAGTGCTTGACAAGGTACAAATGACGCTTAGCACTGAAACCAAACAACAGATCTACAACAATATAGTCCTCTTCTTTCAAGGTTTGTTTGAAAAATAATACCATGCTGTAAATCTCCTAAAGAGCTGCTCATACACATATGTCTAATAGTAGCTCGCATTTTCACCCATAATACATTTTCCTTTGTAAAAACAAAAGGCCTGGCATGGGTAAAGTGTTATGAAGGTGGAAGCTTCTACCGCTTCATGAAGAGCAACTTCCTCAACTTTGGTTTTCCTGATGTGTCAACATTCATCTCTTTTCTGCCATCAACATGCAAGTCAGAGGTAAAAACATAATGACAAAGGAGTTTATCTCAGTGAAACTTGCTAGCCATAGCTATAGCTGAATATCTAACCAACCTTCTGATTTCAATAATTTGGTGACAACTTTGTTTGAAACTCTCCAGCTCCTAAATACCATCAGCACCTCAGAAATGCGTCAGTTCCTCAGCCAACCTGATGTCACCCAGAACACTTCAAACATCTGTGCCATCTTTAACAACTACAACAAAACCTCTCTGTTCCTACAAAATGTATGTCCACCATCTCAGACGAGCACGTCTGCAATCACATCTAAGGGGCAATCTAGTTGTGTTCTCTTCATTCTCCCATTGATTGATTGTACAACACCTGCAGGAGGACGTCCCAGATGATGTGAGGAGGATCATCCTTCCCTGTGTTTGGCCTTTGGCTCTGAGCAGCAACAAAACATCTGAGGTTGATCTGTGGTTTAACGTACGTTTGAGGAACTATCTGAGGTTCCTCACTAAGGACCTTCTGAACTCCACTGAGGTGCAAAATGCCTCATGTCTCTCCTTCCAGAAAATGTGAGTTGGTTTCTCATTGCATCTCATTATTGAATGTGTAGGTTTCATCAGACTTAGGTTTTATTATTTTCTTTTTAACAGGGTGTATATAATGGGGAAATCTTTCACATACAACAGTTCAGAATTTGGACAAAAAGATGTGTACACCGCCATCAGGAGCTACCTGACAGCAGGTGAGAGTCTAGATCCTATCATTTGCTCTGTATGACTTAGAAACTGACCAGAGGAGGTAAGATGAGTGTTACAGTAGACACCTTTCTATTCTGAGCTGAAATATCAGTGATGCAGGTTTACATCATGTTTTAGAACAATAGATTACATATTTCTATTACTCTGCTATGGTGGTGTCCTCAGGTTCTGGAGCCAGATGCTACGATCCCAGAGATCCAGAGCTGAGTTCTACCTCCTGGTTTGTCAGCTACATTGGCAGCTTTGTTACATTTATCACTTTGGATGATCTCACCAGCTTTATCTCCACCTCTCAGGTATTTGTCCTAACAAACTGGTTAAATTCGTAACACAATAAAAACCAAATCGAGCCCTGGTGTTTATCGGTTATGATTCCAACTGTTTGAGTGAATTTAGAACATTTCTAATCAGAACAACCAAAGTCAACGTTTGCAACATTTGATCAAAGTGCCGCACAAGGTATAAAATCACCAGGAGCTTTAAGTTTAAAAATAGAATAACAGAATGGTAGAAATAAAATATTACATTCAGCACAATTAAAGCTGTAATGGTGTGTTCAGTTAGTACCAAAAGCCAGAGTTTAAAAGTCAATTTTTGAGACTTCGAATCAGGAAAGGCAGAATGTTTCACAGATAAGGTGCCACTGAGCTGCCATCCTTAATGCAGCCCTCTTACGCTCCACAGGGGGGCGTAAGAGGGCTCAGATACAGGAAGCTTAAAGAATGTTTGTTTGCATGTTTGTTTGGGACTGGATGTGTTTGTGTGTACATTAGAACTCACCATTTAAAAAGTTTATTTGTGCAAAGTCAACCATACTGAACATTTTAGTCCTGTTTACATGCATTTCTGGATGTTTCTACATTTAAAGCTGGAGATATTCCTGGAGGATTACTCTAACCTGGAACTCTTCAACAACACAGCCATCTCTAAATACGTAACAGACTACTACATCACCCAGCTCTATGCATTCAAGCCGAACTTCAGTCTATTCAAGTAAGTTTTTATCACTTTAGCTAAAAAATGTACGACATTGTTAATCAGATCAGGTCTCCATGTCGGTATGTGCTTAATTACTCATCCTTACACTTGGTTGAATAAAACTCCACCTTTCATTCAGGCTTCCAGGCTCTTTATTATGTTCCTCTGACATCCCAAGCTCAGTATTTTCCTCTCTTACTGAATCTGAGACGATGGTCATCTTGGAAAAACTGAAGACATTCTGTAATGGGACAGAAGATCCTGAGGTACCAGATCTAGAAGTTCCTACACACAAATATTGTTTGCTTCAAAGACGTTTTTCCAGCTCAATTTAATTCAATTTGTACAGCAGTGATTCACAGCAAATATCATCTTAATGTCCTTCACTAGACAAACATGTTTGACTCACATGACATTCTAATGAGTTTAAAACATTACAATAGCTATATAACAAAGACTTTGTCATTTATTGTATGATTGATTGCTCTGCTGTAGACAGTGACTGAGAAAAATAATTCAAAGTTAAATGAAACTAATGCATCTGCAATATTATATTCAACAGGTATCTGCAGCTCTGACATCCACCATCAAGACCTTCACAAAGGAAACCTTTGAAGAACTTGGCAACGCCTCTTCAGCACTGACCAAAGATCAGATCCTTACAGTGCCATCTTCTGTGCTGGTTTCCTCTTTGCCCACCCTGGGCTCTGTGAAAAACTGGGGCCAGGACCGGGCCACCACTGTCATCCAGTCCATCACCTCCTCAGGATTTCAGGTAAGTTTTGCAGTTTTCTTCAGCTTTCCTGAAACACTTCAGATATTCAATGATTGGCTGCATCAATGTTAACCTGAATTTGTTATCAAAATCTATGATCCAATCTAAATGGTCATTAGTTTCTAGTTACCAGAACATGGTTTTAATGGTTTTAATAGATAACAATGTAACTGACAGGTCAACAGCGCAGCCTCTCTGGAGTCCCTGGGAACTCTTGTTGTTGGACTTCACTCAGAGTCAATTCAAAAGATCTCAGCTTCTGAAATACTCAGCGCCTCCCAGAGGCCCAACGTCGTTTCCAACATGCTGGAAGCCTCAAAGGTTGTCCAGGAGACTTTTGTCAGAAAGGTACGAAATCAACTTGCCCTTAAATTCAGTAGTATTGAATGAACCACACAAATAACAATGACATCTACTGACCTACTTGTCAGATCATTTCTGTGGACGCAAATCCAGTTAAATTGGTGGAGAATGTCCCTGATGTCCTAGCAAGTGAGATCCCATCTTCACTGCTGGTATTTTCGGAGAGCACAGTCAACATCAGCATGATGAACAAAAAGACGTGGACTCCAGATCAGGTCAGTGATTTGTTCTGGTTTTAGATGGATAAAAACTTGATGCTGTGAGAGATATTTTAATAAACGTGCCAGAGATCACCTGCCATGTTTAGTATAATAATATTTCTCACATATGTTAATAACATCTTAAACAAAGACTCCTGTATTACTCTTTATAGTCCGCCATGTTTATTTGGACATTGGGTGAATCAGGCTTTGACATCGAACAGTAAGTAACCAAAACCCGCAGCTATTTGTCATGAGAATTTCCACCTTTCCATGCATTAAACTCTGTGCTTTTTTGTTTTCTCTCTGCAGGCTTTCGCCGTCTGTGCTGCAAGGCTTCAGTTGTTCATCGGTTCAGAAAATGTCTAAAGCCAAAATCAAGCAGATGATTCGTGCCTGTCGACCGAGGAAAGGCAGAGCCAAGGTGGACCTGGAGGAACCTCAAGTAAGTTCTGTTGCCTACATTATGATTTATATAGTTTCTGTTTACAATTCGAGTGGCGAGATTTGAAATAAAACATGAGCTGCAGTTATAAGAACCAGTTTTCCATCCTTGTTCTCACACTGTGACCTCCAGCTGACCTGCATGTACAACCTGATCCGTGACGACCTCTCTCAGAACTTCACAGATTATCCTCCAGACATGCTTCTCTACTTGGAGTGAGTCTCTCTCCACATCATAACTGTGTCTGTTGTTTTTAAAGCTAATTATTTCTGCAGTCATTTATAAAAACTATTTTCCACCACTCTACTACAGTATTCAAGATGTCCAGAAAGCAAACTGCAGGCCCTACTTTTCTGCCCTGGGTGCCGCAGACTTTTCTGTGGCCTCCAGCATCTTGAACAAGGGCCCACAGAAGTTCAGGGAAGCTAGAGACTGCTTGGTGAGTATAAAAATAAAATCAAGACTGAGTCAAAGGAGACCTCAGGTGCCATGATGAAAAATACCCAAATAAACAAAAACACTTAAGCCAGATAAAGCTTAGTTATATTTCAATTTGATGAACATGTTTCTTCAGCAGCTTGTAAAAAAGCTGAATATGGGTTTTTATTTCAGAATTAGATCATGTTTATGGCTAAGAAATGTCTTGTTGCAGCCAATTTTTTGCCCATTTTAGACTATGATTTATATGCATGCATGTTCATACTGGTTCCATAAACTTTACACGACGTGGCTAATAACAGCGGGTTGTCACAGCTGTGACCTAATGCAAAATCTGAGTTCTCTGCTCACACCTCAACAACTGAGTCCAGATGTAGTTTGTGCAATCTGTTTTGTAAATCCAGAGACGTTTAAAGTGATAGCACAGACAGAACATTGAGACAAACTTAGCACATAGCAGGAGGGATTTGCATCAAAATGATATACGTGTATGTTAATGTTTAGTCAACGTAAATAATTTGAATGAACATTTTCACTGATGATCTGTATTTTCACTGTTTCAGGGGATCAGTGGCGACAGCCTGAGCAGAGACAATGTGGAGGTCCTGGGGAACATGGTCTGCACTCTGGATAGATCCGACATTGAGAATTCAGATCCTCTCATCCTGGAAAATCTCAAAGCCTGCAAAGACCTCTCTGCCAGCCAGGTGGCTGCTATGGAAACACTGCTGCTGTCTGGGAAAACACAATACGGGTACTAAAAGCAAATCCATGCATTTTATTTTAAAAAATCTCTGCCAGTTCTTCACATTTTGGGGGATTTTCTGACCTTCAGGTGTCAGACAAAATTGATTTTATCCAAAAGGACAAAATTAGTCCTCTTGCCCCCTAATAAAGTGTTGTACAAAATAATTGAGATGAAGATCTATACAAAAATGTATCCATTACCTATTTACATCAATATGACAAAATATATATTGTCTTTGATTTTTAGATATGTAACCAACTGGGACCAGCAAACACTGGAGGATCTCAAGATACTTCCCTTTTACTTTACAAGAACCTTCTGGGACCGGTTTACAATTGTGTGTTTTTATCACCTTGGTTACTGTCATGAAAATTGGTCTGCTTATATTTTTTGAAAATGACTTCTAGATTGTTTTATTCCCTAACATTTATTTACATTTTCTTTCAGTCAATGAAGAGGAAATTCCTTAAGGGTTTTCTTCCAGACATAAGGAAACAAAATCCACACAAGAACAAGCTGAAGTACCTCTTCAAACAGATCAGCCCAGTTTTAGTAAAACCAGGAGAAGGTAAATACTACTAGTAGTATTAATAAGAGTAATGGTGAATTCCTTTGCAAAGCCTATGGCTATGTAAACATAACTAAAGAAATTAACTGTGAAGAGTCAATTATTGACAAAAGGATCGATTATATATCCTGAAGAAATCTCTAACAAATGTATTTCCTGCAAGAAATTAATGTCTAACTACACAGTAGCCTCACTAGCTCTCTTATCGTTACAAGGATGCACTGAGGGCAACATCACCCAGGTGACTGTTAGCGACCCGTCTTTCCCCTTTGGCTACAACATGACGCAGTTCAACCTCTGCCTGGACGTTTCCGTTCTAAAAGATAACCTCTATACTATCTGCCAAAAAGTGGATGATGATGACTTCCAGAAAATCATTCTGAAGAAGCTCAACCAGGTAACTTGGGAACATGTGGCGGTTTGGTCAAACAGCGGTATGCACTTTATGACCTGTAAGAAGCCTTGCGACTAACAGACCCAGTGGCCATCAAGAGATGGCAGGCATTTCATCATTAATGAGTGTCATATTATTTTCATGCATTAAGATTTGACTTCATATTCAACACTTTGCTCTTATAATTTCATAATCTCTACTTCCAGGCATTCCCATCTGGAGTTCCTGATCAGGAAGTACAGATGCTTGCTTCAGTCTCTCGCTCAGCAACACTTGATGACATCTCTAAGTGGAACATCACTGAACTGGATACCTTGGCAGCTCTGATGAAACCTGAAGATGGAACATGGGAGACGGCACAGGTACAGCAGACCGTAGACATTACCAAAACTTTCATTTGACTGGAGTTTGGTAACTTGAGTTTTTCTTCATGATACATTTAGAGCAAAGCAATCATCACCAAGTACCTGAATACCTCTGGAAATTCACTGGGCAGCAGTGAACTGAACATTATTGACTCCAACCTGTGCTCACTGGACACCAGCACGTTACAGACCATCACAGCAGACAGTATCAGGTTGGTGTCAGCGTGGATATAACCAACATATCCACTGTGGTCGTTAAAGTAAAACTGAATGCCTCTGTATCTGTTGTCAGAAATACCAAGCGTCTAGATGTGGCATCATGTTCAACTGAGCAGAAGAGAGTCCTCTACGAGATCAGCAACACCTCCTTCAGCGTCCATCGTGATAATCCGATTAACTTTTTTAACCTGGTTAAAGGCTATCTAGGTGAGATTACATACTCACTATTATCTAATTATCCAAATAAGAATTGCTTTTTAATTTTGTCATTCATTTCTTTTTTGAAAGGTGGAGCATCTCTGGTTGATATAATATCTTTGTCAAAACAAAATATAAGCATGGATGTGAAAACCTTCATGAAACTAAACATCAGTGTTATAACTGTAAGTATAAACAAGAAAGAACTAGCATTAGGTGAATTCTTTGGACAATAATAAATGTTCTCTTCTGAAAAATATAATTTAACTGCAAAAAAATATTTTTTTCAACATTTAATTTTTCTAAACATGCAGGATTTAACTGTTTCCAACGTCCAGAAACTCATGGGGGAACATTTACCGGACCTAAAGTTGTTTGAGAACGACACTGTGATTCAGATGTGGGTAAACTTGCAACAACAGTCGGATCTAGACAGAATGGGTATTGGTCTATCTACCAACAGCACGATCCCTCCAACTACAATGCCCACCCAGGAAACTAGTTTAACAAGTACTGGAACTGCAACTGGAACACGTTCTGACACACAAACAAAAACATCCCTAACCACTTCTGACATACCAGCACTTACTACCACATACAGTTCAGCCATTCATACTGTAAGCAGCTCATGGAGGACAACTAACACTGCAACCGATGCTGGAACATCAACAGGTAATTCTGTGGCTACTGTTGGAACAACAACCGTGAGTGCTGAGTCTCCTCCTTTCACAACAAGACCAAAAGTTTCAAGTAGTACTGGAACTTCAACACAAGATGCTGGAACAATCACAATGTTAGAAACAACTGTTGGAACGAGTTCCTTGATATCAAACCCTAAACCTGAAACAAGTGCTAGAACTTCAACAGGAGATGCTTTGGCCAGTGCTATGACAACAGACTCCGAAAACGGTGTTCTCACAGCAACAACAAACTTAGCAAGTGCTTCAACATCATCATCAACAGGTGGTCCAACTGATTCTTTGACATCTCCAGATTCTGAAACTACAACTAGCACAACAATGCCTTTTCCTACAACCAGTTCTGGAACAATGATGGCAGAAGATACAACTACTAGTGGGACGTCAACAACTACTGAAGCAACAAGCAGAGAGACACTGACCAGTGTTGAAATCAGTGTTAGCACTGCAAGAAAGCATACATTAGCCAGTACCAGTACAGAACTATCAAACACTGCAACCAGCCCTGTTACCCCAGAGCCTCCAACTGAAGGCAAGAACAGTACAACATCAACACCAGATGCCACAACAACCCCTGAGACAGCAACAGCAGATGTTTCACTTGGTACATCAACAAAAAGCCTCACTGACTCTGAAACGCCAACATTTGCTACCACAACCAAATCTGTGTCAGCAACAATTAATACTGGGAGCAGCTCATGGAGGACAACTAACACTGCAACAAGTGCTAGAACTTCAACAGGAGATGCTTTGGCCAGTGCTATGACAACAGTAGACTCCGAAAACAGTGTTCTCACAGCAACAACAAACTTAGCAAGTGCTGCAACATCATCATCAACAGGTGGTCCAACTGATTCTTTGACATCTTCAGATTCTGAATCTACCACTAGCACAACAATGCCTTTTCCTACAACCAGTTCTGGAACAATGATGCCAATAGGTACAACTACGAGTGGGACGTCAACAACAACTGCAGCCACAGGAAGTGAGACTCAGACCACTCTCACAATCAGTGCTACCACAACAACAAAACAAACTTTAACCAGTTCAGAACTATCAAACACTGCAACCAGCCCTGTTACCCCAGAGCCTCCAACTGAAGGCAAGAGCAGTACAACATCAACACCAGATGCCACAACAACCCCTGAGACAGCAACAGCAGATGTTTCACTTGGTACATCAACAAAAAGCCTCACTGACTCTGGAATGCCAACATTTGCTACCACAACCAAATCTGTGTCAGCAACAATTAATACTGGGAGCAGCTCATGGAGGACAACTAACACTGCAACCGATGCTGGAACATCAACAGGTAATTCTGTGGCTACTGTTGGAACAACAACCGTGAGTGCTGAGTCTCCTCCTTTCACAACAAGACCAAAAGTTTCAAGTAGTACTGGAACTTCAACACAAGATGCTGGAACAATCACAATGTTAGAAACAACTGTTGGAACGAGTTCCTTGATATCAAACCCTAAACCTGAAACAAGTGCTAGAACTTCAACAGGAGATGCTTTGGCCAGTGCTATGACAACAGACTCCGAAAACGGTGTTCTCACAGCAACAACAAACTTAGCAAGTGCTTCAACATCATCATCAACAGGTGGTCCAACTGATTCTTTGACATCTCCAGATTCTGAAACTACAACTAGCACAACAATGCCTTTTCCTACAACCAGTTCTGGAACAATGATGGCAGAAGATACAACTACTAGTGGGACGTCAACAACTACTGCAGCAACAAGCAGAGAGACACTGACCAGTGTTGAAATCAGTGTTAGCACTGCAAGAAAGCATACATTAGCCACTACCAGTACAGAACTATCAAACACTGCAACCAGCCCTGTTACCCCAGAGCCTCCAACTGAAGGCAAGAGCAGTACAACATCAACACCAGATGCCACAACAACCCCTGAGACAGCAACAGCAGATGTTTCACTTGGTACATCAACAAAAATCCTCACTGACTCTGAAACGCCAACATTTGCTACCACAACCAAATCTGTGTCAGCAACAATTAATACTGGGAGCAGCTCATGGAGGACAACTAACACTGCAACAAGTGCTAGAACTTCAACAGGAAATGCTTTGGCCAGTGCTATGACAACAGTAGACTCCGAAAACAGTGTTCTCACAGCAACAACAAACTTAGCAAGTGCTGCAACATCATCATCAACAGGTGGTCCAACTGATTCTTTGACATCTTCAGATTCTGAATCTACCACTAGCACAACAATGCCTTTTCCTACAACCAGTTCTGGAACAATGATGCCAATAGGTACAACTACGAGTGGGACGTCAACAACAACTGCAGCCACAGGAAGTGAGACTCAGACCACTCTCACAATCAGTGCTACCACAACAACAAAACAAACTTTAACCAGTTCAGAACTATCAAACACTGCAACCAGCCCTGTTACCCCAGAGCCTCTAACTGAAGGCAAGAGCAGTACAACATCAACACCAGATGCCAAAACAACCTCTGAGACAGCAACGGCAGATGTTTCACTTGGTACACCAACAAAAAGCCTCACTGACTCTGAAACGCCAACCTTAGGTACCAGTAACAGTCCTGGGTCAGCATTATCATCTCCTGGCACTACTACTGTGGTAAGAACTTGAACCTCAATAGAGGATATCATTTTGTCTCTTCTATTTTTGTGTCTGCCTGTTGTGATGTTCTAACATGCCAGCCTTTTAATGATCTACTTGTGAGCTTTCTCTTCTCCAGGGCACTTTTACATCTCAGTCTGACAAAAAAAAATTGGCTTTAGTTTCAGTTTGGATTCAACATTTTCAACCAGTGTAATATTCTTTTGCAGAGATGTACAACTTGCTCTGGGTTTTCTAACCTCAGCCTTGCACATTTAATATCTTGCACTTTTTATTCTTTAACACCAACTTATACATAACAATCTACATCTACAAGAAGAAAAGCAAACTTTTAGCACATAAATCTCAAGAATTGTAAAATGTATGATGTGTAGGTTTTTAATCTGTTTTCTAAAAATGCATCGTCTCTGGCTGTACCATCCTGATGTTCACTAAACCAATTCATTCACACCTCTTTTTTCCTCCTAAAACTGAATTTCCCCACAGACCCAGTCTTCCAACTACACACAGAACCTGACATTGGCCTTTCTTGAGGCTGTGCTGGATAAAAATTTCTCCATGTCGGCTGTTAGTGATGAGGATTTCCTGCTATGGCTTAGGCTGCAACTCAGACCTTTGCTGGTCAATCTCTCTCCAGCTATGGTTATTCACCTCTTTGGTATTGTGAAAAACAGGAGCTGCAACAGCAGCCAAGAGATGTAAGTATCTATTCAATACATTTATGAAATTACAGTAGATATAAAAATATTACAAAATGGCTCCATCTTTTAGGCAATACATTGTATAATGTGATATTGATTATTGGTTTAAATTAGTAACTGATCATTTCCATTCAGGATTTCAGTGCTTGAAACTGTGCAGATGACACTCAGCGACGAAACCAAGGCAGAGATCTACAAAAATATGATCCTCTTCCTCCAAGGTAGAAAATAATGCTTACAACAAAAGAAAAGAAGCTTATTCTCTCTTTGACATTTCTTGGTTGCTTTAGTACATTTTTAACATCAGTCTAAACATCTTAAAAACAGTACATTTCTCAGGACATTTAGTTGAAATGGTAAACTATGATTATCTGTAAAAACACAAAATCTTACCCAATATTTGTGGTCTAGTTTCTAGTGCTAATATCTTAGCACACTTAAAATAAGAAAACTAACTTACAGTTAACTTTTCAGCAAGATATAGGAGCTCGTTTGAAGTCAATCATACCATAATATTGATAAAAATGTAATGGAGTGAAATAATCTGCCATTCACGACATTTTCCCATAAACTAAAATGTCTTATTCCACTGGCAGATTATTAGGCCTTCGCAGCGCTTCGCTGCTCAGGCCTATTGTAATCATAGTGTTATGTTTCTTTCAAAACCCCCTCCTCTGTGACCTTACTTCATCGCACAGATATGAAAATCGGTACACTTGTAGAGCTCCCCAAGACGCACAGAGAATTCAATTCACGTCATAGTGCAAGTCAAACAGGAAGTAGGCCATTTTGGATTGAAGCTCTAATTTTCAAGCCCTTTTGGAAGTTTATAGCCTTCGCATTTGATCGAACTCCTCCTAGGGATTTCGATCGATCGGCTACTGCGAACGGTCTCTATCTGACCCCTTTGACCTGATCAACATGAAACTGTGTTCAGAGACAGAAGACATGGATTTCAACCCTGACCAGTTTCAGTGGAGCAGGTGTGCGTGGCGGTGTGGCGAAGTGACATGTAACGCTGTTGCCATACATTTGGCTCTAAATTCCAGTTTCAAGCTGAGCTCCATCAACCTTACTGGGATGAATCCTTATCTGCACTGACAGGAATCCACAACAATCTTTGGTGGGCGTGGCCTAATTTCTCTACAGCGCCCCCTAGAATATTTTAAATGATCAGCCCCAAGCCATGCTTTATCCCAGAGTTATGAACCTTGGTACACATGTGTATCTTGTCAGAACGTACAAAAAACCTCTCTTGGAGCCATGGTCCATTCCCAACAGGAAGTCGGCCATTTTGGATGAAAACCGCCATTTTCTCTTTTTTATCGACATCGTATCTGACCAAACTTGTCTTACAGCATTTGACATACACACTCACTCAGCACAGTCTTGAGGCATAGTAGGTCAAAAAGTATCAAAGGATTTCTCATACATCAAAGCATGTGGGCGTGGCTAAGTGTCAAACTTTGACTATTTGCCATGAAACATCAAGGTTCAATAACTTCCACATGCAAGGTCACAGCTGCATCAGACTTTCTATGTCTCATTACAGACCAGTCCTCATCACATTTACTTGGTCAATTGATATCACCTTAGCCCCGCCCCCTTCCAACAGGAAGTCACCTGTTTTTTCTGCTGGATCTCTTACTTTTACTCTTTGATTCATATAGGCTTAAACCTGTGCCAAGTGACATAAATGACATGATGATGGATTCTGTCAACACTGGCTGCTGGCTGAACCGTGTGGGCGTGGCCGAATGGCCAATTTCAGTCCCTCGCCGTTTGCATGCGATTGTCTCAAAATTATACATTCATAATCGGATTTGCACCAAACTTTTTAAAACTGATTTTTGTCAGCCTGTAAAGAGCCCAATAGCATTAAATTGTCATTTGACTCCACTGCGCCCTCTAGGTTAATCAATCGGGTATATCCCCTTGCTGCATCAGCCGATCTGCACCAGATTTTTCGTGCGTCGTCAGGGAGCACTGGCGAATGCATCGGGTGGACGGTGGATGGGTGCGGGAACTGGGTGAGGCCTCTGCGGCTGGCGGGCGGGCGGTGTCGCCGGAACCCCCACGGTCGCCATGAGGTCGGAGCAGCGCTGAGCTGCGAGGGCCGTTCGAGGCTGCTTGCAACTTTAATTTTACTTATAGCTCATATCTTTTCATCAATATTAAGGAACTGACTTAAAACAAGCTCCCATTACTTGCTGAAAAGTTACTTGTAAGTTAGATTTGTTTTATTTTGAGTGTACTGACATATTTGTACTAGAAGCTAGATCAAAAATAGATTTTTGGTTTTTGCAGTGTGGATTTTCTGCAGAATTCCCAAATCCATCTCCTGAAATAAAGACAGATCAATTAACATATCAATGCTCTCAGAGACACAGCTCCAGGAATTCTGGTTTTTGAATAAACTATTCAATATGTTTAATGTCACTGTGAAATTTGTACTCTAAAATGTTTCTGATTGAAACTACAAAAAAATCTAAATAACAAGAAGGAAACATGCAGATTTTCTCAAGAACAATTATCCTTGTGCTCCTTGTTATAAAGTGACAATAGTCTTTTGCAGCAGCATAGCAATATCTCATGCATAACAGGCAGGATATGATGCACAACCATCACCCTAATCTTTAGCTCTACCCCCCAGATACTCAATCAGATTTCAGTCAGGTCTCTGACTGGGTTGCTTCTAGATCTTAAAATGATTTCTAGTTGGGAGAAACATGTTAGTAAAATTAAAGTAGAACTTTAAACCTAAATCTGCTAGGGGTACAAACGATTTTCAGTGTAGTTGATTGAAAACTTCCAAGAGGTGTTTCAGCAGTAATACTTTTGTAGATTAAAAAGTATCACTTTTTCAAGCTCAAATAACAAATGGAACATCAGTCCAGTTGTGTATGACTACCCATGTTGTTTATTATTGTGGTGCTACTGTCCTTTAGTCTCTAGTAGCTTGAGAGGGAAAAGAGCAGATGGTCCGACATTGGGATGCAAACCTGGGATAGCTGCTTTAGAAGAAGCAACTGGGTGTGATTTGCTGAAGCTGATGAAAGTCATGAAAACTTGACATCTTTAAGAATTTCAGCTTAATTCTACAAAAAAATGCCCCAAAGCAACCACAGCAGAAATAAAACTGAAAAGTCTTTTCTGTCCACCGATGTCTTGTTTGTACCCAGAATAAGATGCTTTACTTTGCAACACAGATCAAACGCCACTAAAGTGTTACAGTGGTGGAAGCTTCTACATCTTCCTGAAGAACAACTTCCTCAGCTTTGGCTTTCCTGATGTCCCGTCATTCATCTCTCTTCTTCCACCAACACGCAAATCAGAGGTACAGCTAAATATCTGAATATGAACAACATTTATACACACAGATAAAAGGGAACGGATAGAAAGGAGATTTTTGGGGCAATTTTGTTTATACATACTTCTATATTAGGAATCCAAAAATGGACTCATTCACGTAATCGAGCTAAATTAACTTAAAAAGTGTTTTCTTCTGTTTTCAGCTCCTAAATACCATTAGCACCTCAGAACTGCGTCAGTTCCTCATTCAGCCTGGCGCAATCAGTAACAGTTCAGGCATCTGCATCATCTTCAGCAACTACAACAACACTCCTTCCTTCCTAGAAAACGTATGTCCTCATCTCAAATTTAAATGTGTAGTAACATCTATGGGTGAATCTGGTTGTGTTCTCCTCACTGTTTAATATTTCTGTACAACACCTGCAGGAGGACGTCCCAGATGATGTGAGGAGGATCATCCTTCCCTGTGTTTGGCCTTTGGCTCTGAGCAGCAACAGAAGATCTGAGGTTGATCTGTGGTTTAACGTACGTTTGAGGAACTATCTGAGGTTCCTCACCAAGGATCTCATCAGCTTCAACAAAGTGCAGAATGCCTCGTGTCTCGCCTTCCAAAAACTGTAGGTTTCTGTATCATAATATCATAAACATACCTAAAACCCCATCATGAACCCAACTTTGTTGTTTTCTGTACAACAGGGTGTTTTTTATGGGGAAAATCTTCACATACACCAGTTCTGAGTTTGGACAGGAAGATGTGTACACAACCATCAGGAGTTTCCTGAGAGTCGGTATGATTTAAAAACAATTATTATTATTCCTGAATTTTCACACTGTTGGACAGTAAAGGATACTTTTATTCTATTATCTTTAACTCACAATCCTACATGGAATATAGAAAATAATTTTTCATAGTATAACAACAAACTTCTGTGTAGGTTTTTTCTGATGTTTTGGGACAGACCAATACAAAGGAGTGCATAGATCTAAAGTTGAGAAACATTGACGCATGGTTTACGTTTGTTTTTTAAATAAGGGTGAAGTGTGTTTGTATTTGGCTTCTTATATGCCGACTCTCATAAATAAAGTCGAACAAAAAGAAAAACTCCTCAGCCCCTTAACATAAAACGGAACACCACTGTTGCGTTTTTCCATTGTATTTTCCAGGGGTGAGGGTTAAGGGGTTTTAAGAAGTCTTCTACTTAGTAAGCTAAAACTGAGTCCACTTAAGTATAATTTAAACTGAATATAAATCCAGCAGATCCGTAGCAAATCTGGGGTGTTTGATCAAGGGAGCGCTGTCCCTTTCATCTGACGCCCCACTGTACCTGCACCAATCTTTCTTTGGAGGTTGCCACATGCAGTTAAAATACTTTTTTGGCAATTTTGAGGTCTTTGCCAGCTCATTCGGGGTAAGAGATGGATGGAGAAGAGCGCGACGACACAGATGGAAGGGGCAGTTGGACGAAAGATAGGAGCACAGCTCCATACCTTAATACAAGATGGGAGGGAAGGAAGGTCCTAAAATAGTCTTTTTTTCCTGAAATGAGCTCACTCAGGGAAGGTCGTAGAGAGCTGCCCTTTGGTGTGCTAGTAGGGGCCATAAGCAGGATGTAAAGCGACAAGTCTGTTGCAGAAGGGCCAAACCATCTGAGAGTTATTAGATGCCAAAGTCAGAAATCTGTCATCTTCTCCCCCTCCCCATTTCGCAGCCTTATGTTGCAAAGTTGCCATGGAGGGCTAGTTTTTCTTGGTACAACATGTCAAACCACATATCCAAAAACCAGATTATCAGGGTTGTTTGTGAGCTACATGGGCGGATTTGTACCACCCAGTGAAACCTTGACTGCAGTTTGGAAACCATTGGTTTATAATAAAAATCCCAGTAAAATATATTAATTTTTTGCTAAAGGGGTATGAAAAGGTTCAAAGAAAACTATGCAAATGATTCAGGCAGGCAGAAATATACATTGCAGTAATATGTCTCTCTTTGTCCTCAGGTTCTGGAGCCAGATGCTACGATCCCAGAGATCCAGAGCTGAGTTCTACCTCCTGGTTTGTCAGCTACATTGGCAGCTTTGTTACATTTATCACTTTGGATGATCTCACCAGCTTTATCTCCACCTCTCAGGTATTTGTCCTAACAAACTGGTTAAATTCGTAACACAATAAAAACCAAATCGAGCCCTGGTGTTTATCGGTTATGATTCCAACTGTTTGAGTGAATTTAGAACATTTCTAATCAGAACAACCAAAGTCAACGTTTGCAACATTTGATCAAAGTGCCGCACAAGGTATAAAATCACCAGGAGCTTTAAGTTTAAAAATAGAATAACAGAATGGTAGAAATAAAATATTACATTCAGCACAATTAAAGCTGTAATGGTGTGTTCAGTTAGTACCAAAAGCCAGAGTTTAAAAGTCAATTTTTGAGACTTCGAATCAGGAAAGGCAGAATGTTTCACAGATAAGGTGCCACTGAGCTGCCATCCTTAATGCAGCCCTCTTACGCTCCACAGGGGGGCGTAAGAGGGCTCAGATACAGGAAGCTTAAAGAATGTTTGTTTGCATGTTTGTTTGGGACTGGATGTGTTTGTGTGTACATTAGAACTCACCATTTAAAAAGTTTATTTGTGCAAAGTCAACCATACTGAACATTTTAGTCCTGTTTACATGCATTTCTGGATGTTTCTACATTTAAAGCTGGAGATATTCCTGGAGGATTACTCTAACCTGGAACTCTTCAACAACACAGCCATCTCTAAATACGTAACAGACTACTACATCACCCAGCTCTATGCATTCAAGCCGAACTTCAGTCTATTCAAGTAAGTTTTTATCACTTTAGCTAAAAAATGTACGACATTGTTAATCAGATCAGGTCTCCATGTCGGTATGTGCTTAATTACTCATCCTTACACTTGGTTGAATAAAACTCCACCTTTCATTCAGGCTTCCAGGCTCTTTATTATGTTCCTCTGACATCCCAAGCTCAGTATTTTCCTCTCTTACTGAATCTGAGACGATGGTCATCTTGGAAAAACTGAAGACATTCTGTAATGGGACAGAAGATCCTGAGGTACCAGATCTAGAAGTTCCTACACACAAATATTGTTTGCTTCAAAGACGTTTTTCCAGCTCAATTTAATTCAATTTGTACAGCAGTGATTCACAGCAAATATCATCTTAATGTCCTTCACTAGACAAACATGTTTGACTCACATGACATTCTAATGAGTTTAAAACATTACAATAGCTATATAACAAAGACTTTGTCATTTATTGTATGATTGATTGCTCTGCTGTAGACAGTGACTGAGAAAAATAATTCAAAGTTAAATGAAACTAATGCATCTGCAATATTATATTCAACAGGTATCTGCAGCTCTGACATCCACCATCAAGACCTTCACAAAGGAAACCTTTGAAGAACTTGGCAACGCCTCTTCAGCACTGACCAAAGATCAGATCCTTACAGTGCCATCTTCTGTGCTGGTTTCCTCTTTGCCCACCCTGGGCTCTGTGAAAAACTGGGGCCAGGACCGGGCCACCACTGTCATCCAGTCCATCACCTCCTCAGGATTTCAGGTAAGTTTTGCAGTTTTCTTCAGCTTTCCTGAAACACTTCAGATATTCAATGATTGGCTGCATCAATGTTAACCTGAATTTGTTATCAAAATCTATGATCCAATCTAAATGGTCATTAGTTTCTAGTTACCAGAACATGGTTTTAATGGTTTTAATAGATAACAATGTAACTGACAGGTCAACAGCGCAGCCTCTCTGGAGTCCCTGGGAACTCTTGTTGTTGGACTTCACTCAGAGTCAATTCAAAAGATCTCAGCTTCTGAAATACTCAGCGCCTCCCAGAGGCCCAACGTCGTTTCCAACATGCTGGAAGCCTCAAAGGTTGTCCAGGAGACTTTTGTCAGAAAGGTACGAAATCAACTTGCCCTTAAATTCAGTAGTATTGAATGAACCACACAAATATCAATGACATCTACTGACCTACTTGTCAGATCATTTCTGTGGACGCAAATCCAGTTAAATTGGTGGAGAATGTCCCTGATGTCCTAGCAAGTGAGATCCCATCTTCACTGCTGGTATTTTCGGAGAGCACAGTCAACATCAGCATGATGAACAAAAAGACGTGGACTCCAGATCAGGTCAGTGATTTGTTCTGGTTTTAGATGGATAAAAACTTGATGCTGTGAGAGATATTTTAATAAACGTGCCAGAGATCACCTGCCATGTTTAGTATAATAATATTTCTCACATATGTTAATAACATCTTAAACAAAGACTCCTGTATTACTCTTTATAGTCCGCCATGTTTATTTGGACATTGGGTGAATCAGGCTTTGACATCGAACAGTAAGTAACCAAAACCCGCAGCTATTTGTCATGAGAATTTCCACCTTTCCATGCATTAAACTCTGTGCTTTTTTGTTTTCTCTCTGCAGGCTTTCGCCGTCTGTGCTGCAAGGCTTCAGTTGTTCATCGGTTCAGAAAATGTCTAAAGCCAAAATCAAGCAGATGATTCGTGCCTGTCGACCGAGGAAAGGCAGAGCCAAGGTGGACCTGGAGGAACCTCAAGTAAGTTCTGTTGCCTACATTATGATTTATATAGTTTCTGTTTACAATTCGAGTGGCGAGATTTGAAATAAAACATGAGCTGCAGTTATAAGAACCAGTTTTCCATCCTTGTTCTCACACTGTGACCTCCAGCTGACCTGCATGTACAACCTGATCCGTGACGACCTCTCTCAGAACTTCACAGATTATCCTCCAGACATGCTTCTCTACTTGGAGTGAGTCTCTCTCCACATCATAACTGTGTCTGTTGTTTTTAAAGCTAATTATTTCTGCAGTCATTTATAAAAACTATTTTCCACCACTCTACTACAGTATTCAAGATGTCCAGAAAGCAAACTGCAGGCCCTACTTTTCTGCCCTGGGTGCCGCAGACTTTTCTGTGGCCTCCAGCATCTTGAACAAGGGCCCACAGAAGTTCAGGGAAGCTAGAGACTGCTTGGTGAGTATAAAAATAAAATCAAGACTGAGTCAAAGGAGACCTCAGGTGCCATGATGAAAAATACCCAAATAAACAAAAACACTTAAGCCAGATAAAGCTTAGTTATATTTCAATTTGATGAACATGTTTCTTCAGCAGCTTGTAAAAAAGCTGAATATGGGTTTTTATTTCAGAATTAGATCATGTTTATGGCTAAGAAATGTCTTGTTGCAGCCAATTTTTTGCCCATTTTAGACTATGATTTATATGCATGCATGTTCATACTGGTTCCATAAACTTTACACGACGTGGCTAATAACAGCGGGTTGTCACAGCTGTGACCTAATGCAAAATCTGAGTTCTCTGCTCACACCTCAACAACTGAGTCCAGATGTAGTTTGTGCAATCTGTTTTGTAAATCCAGAGACGTTTAAAGTGATAGCACAGACAGAACATTGAGACAAACTTAGCACATAGCAGGAGGGATTTGCATCAAAATGATATACGTGTATGTTAATGTTTAGTCAACGTAAATAATTTGAATGAACATTTTCACTGATGATCTGTATTTTCACTGTTTCAGGGGATCAGTGGCGACAGCCTGAGCAGAGACAATGTGGAGGTCCTGGGGAACATGGTCTGCACTCTGGATAGATCCGACATTGAGAATTCAGATCCTCTCATCCTGGAAAATCTCAAAGCCTGCAAAGACCTCTCTGCCAGCCAGGTGGCTGCTATGGAAACACTGCTGCTGTCTGGGAAAACACAATACGGGTACTAAAAGCAAATCCATGCATTTTATTTTAAAAAATCTCTGCCAGTTCTTCACATTTTGGGGGATTTTCTGACCTTCAGGTGTCAGACAAAATTGATTTTATCCAAAAGGACAAAATTAGTCCTCTTGCCCCCTAATAAAGTGTTGTACAAAATAATTGAGATGAAGATCTATACAAAAATGTATCCATTACCTATTTACATCAATATGACAAAATATATATTGTCTTTGATTTTTAGATATGTAACCAACTGGGACCAGCAAACACTGGAGGATCTCAAGATACTTCCCTTTTACTTTACAAGAACCTTCTGGGACCGGTTTACAATTGTGTGTTTTTATCACCTTGGTTACTGTCATGAAAATTGGTCTGCTTATATTTTTTGAAAATGACTTCTAGATTGTTTTATTCCCTAACATTTATTTACATTTTCTTTCAGTCAATGAAGAGGAAATTCCTTAAGGGTTTTCTTCCAGACATAAGGAAACAAAATCCACACAAGAACAAGCTGAAGTACCTCTTCAAACAGATCAGCCCAGTTTTAGTAAAACCAGGAGAAGGTAAATACTACTAGTAGTATTAATAAGAGTAATGGTGAATTCCTTTGCAAAGCCTATGGCTATGTAAACATAACTAAAGAAATTAACTGTGAAGAGTCAATTATTGACAAAAGGATCGATTATATATCCTGAAGAAATCTCTAACAAATGTATTTCCTGCAAGAAATTAATGTCTAACTACACAGTAGCCTCACTAGCTCTCTTATCGTTACAAGGATGCACTGAGGGCAACATCACCCAGGTGACTGTTAGCGACCCGTCTTTCCCCTTTGGCTACAACATGACGCAGTTCAACCTCTGCCTGGACGTTTCCGTTCTAAAAGATAACCTCTATACTATCTGCCAAAAAGTGGATGATGATGACTTCCAGAAAATCATTCTGAAGAAGCTCAACCAGGTAACTTGGGAACATGTGGCGGTTTGGTCAAACAGCGGTATGCACTTTATGACCTGTAAGAAGCCTTGCGACTAACAGACCCAGTGGCCATCAAGAGATGGCAGGCATTTCATCATTAATGAGTGTCATATTATTTTCATGCATTAAGATTTGACTTCATATTCAACACTTTGCTCTTATAATTTCATAATCTCTACTTCCAGGCATTCCCATCTGGAGTTCCTGATCAGGAAGTACAGATGCTTGCTTCAGTCTCTCGCTCAGCAACACTTGATGACATCTCTAAGTGGAACATCACTGAACTGGATACCTTGGCAGCTCTGATGAAACCTGAAGATGGAACATGGGAGACGGCACAGGTACAGCAGACCGTAGACATTACCAAAACTTTCATTTGACTGGAGTTTGGTAACTTGAGTTTTTCTTCATGATACATTTAGAGCAAAGCAATCATCACCAAGTACCTGAATACCTCTGGAAATTCACTGGGCAGCAGTGAACTGAACATTATTGACTCCAACCTGTGCTCACTGGACACCAGCACGTTACAGACCATCACAGCAGACAGTATCAGGTTGGTGTCAGCGTGGATATAACCAACATATCCACTGTGGTCGTTAAAGTAAAACTGAATGCCTCTGTATCTGTTGTCAGAAATACCAAGCGTCTAGATGTGGCATCATGTTCAACTGAGCAGAAGAGAGTCCTCTACGAGATCAGCAACACCTCCTTCAGCGTCCATCGTGATAATCCGATTAACTTTTTTAACCTGGTTAAAGGCTATCTAGGTGAGATTACATACTCACTATTATCTAATTATCCAAATAAGAATTGCTTTTTAATTTTGTCATTCATTTCTTTTTTGAAAGGTGGAGCATCTCTGGTTGATATAATATCTTTGTCAAAACAAAATATAAGCATGGATGTGAAAACCTTCATGAAACTAAACATCAGTGTTATAACTGTAAGTATAAACAAGAAAGAACTAGCATTAGGTGAATTCTTTGGACAATAATAAATGTTCTCTTCTGAAAAATATAATTTAACTGCAAAAAAATATTTTTTTCAACATTTAATTTTTCTAAACATGCAGGATTTAACTGTTTCCAACGTCCAGAAACTCATGGGGGAACATTTACCGGACCTAAAGTTGTTTGAGAACGACACTGTGATTCAGATGTGGGTAAACTTGCAACAACAGTCGGATCTAGACAGAATGGGTATTGGTCTATCTACCAACAGCACGATCCCTCCAACTACAATGCCCACCCAGGAAACTAGTTTAACAAGTACTGGTACTGCAACTGGAACACGTTCTGACACACAAACAAAAACATCCCTAACCACTTCTGACATACCAGCACTTACTACCACATACAGTTCAGCCATTCATACTGTAAGCAGCTCATGGAGGACAACTAACACTGTAACCAGTGCTGGAACATCAACAGGTAATTCTGTGGCTACTGTTGGAACAACAACCGTGAGTGCTGAGTCTCCTCCTTTCACAACAAGACCAAAAGTTTCAAGTAGTACTGGAACTTCAACACAAGATGCTGGAACAATCACAATGTTAGAAACAACTGTTGGAACGAGTTCCTTGATATCAAACCCTAAACCTGAAACAAGTGCTAGAACTTCAACAGGAGATGCTTTGGCCAGTGCTATGACAACAGACTCCGAAAACGGTGTTCTCACAGCAACAACAAACTTAGCAAGTGCTTCAACATCATCATCAACAGGTGGTCCAACTGATTCTTTGACATCTCCAGATTCTGAAACTACAACTAGCACAACAATGCCTTTTCCTACAACCAGTTCTGGAACAATGATGGCAGAAGATACAACTACTAGTGGGACGTCAACAACTACTGCAGCAACAAGCAGAGAGACACTGACCAGTGTTGAAATCAGTGTTAGCACTGCAAGAAAGCATACATTAGCCAGTACCAGTACAGAACTATCAAACACTGCAACCAGCCCTGTTACCCCAGAGCCTCCAACTGAAGGCAAGAACAGTACAACATCAACACCAGATGCCACAACAACCCCTGAGACAGCAACAGCAGATGTTTCACTTGGTACATCAACAAAAAGCCTCACTGACTCTGAAACGCCAACATTTGCTACCACAACCAAATCTGTGTCAGCAACAATTAATACTGGGAGCAGCTCATGGAGGACAACTAACACTGCAACAAGTGCTAGAACTTCAACAGGAGATGCTTTGGCCAGTGCTATGACAACAGTAGACTCCGAAAACAGTGTTCTCACAGCAACAACAAACTTAGCAAGTGCTGCAACATCATCATCAACAGGTGGTCCAACTGATTCTTTGACATCTTCAGATTCTGAATCTACCACTAGCACAACAATGCCTTTTCCTACAACCAGTTCTGGAACAATGATGCCAATAGGTACAACTACGAGTGGGACGTCAACAACAACTGCAGCCACAGGAAGTGAGACTCAGACCACTCTCACAATCAGTGCTACCACAACAACAAAACAAACTTTAAACAGTTCAGAACTATCAAACACTGCAACCAGCCCTGTTACCCCAGAGCCTCCAACTGAAGGCAAGAGCAGTACAACATCAACACCAGATGCCACAACAACCCCTGAGACAGCAACAGCAGATGTTTCACTTGGTACATCAACAAAAAGCCTCACTGACTCTGGAATGCCAACATTTGCTACCACAACCAAATCTGTGTCAGCAACAATTAATACTGGGAGCAGCTCATGGAGGACAACTAACACTGCAACAAGTGCTAGAACTTCAACAGGAGATGCTTTGGCCAGTGCTATGACAACAGTAGACTCCAAAAACAGTGTTCTCACAGCAACAACAAACTTAGCAAGTGCTGCAACATCATCATCAACAGGTGGTCCAACTGATTCTTTGACATCTCCAGATTCTGAATCTACCACTAGCACAACAATGCCTTCTCCTACAACCAGTTCTGGAACAATGATGCCAATAGGTACAACTACGAGTGGGACGTCAACAACAACTGCAGCCACAGGAAGTGAGACTCAGACCACTCTCACAATCAGTGCTACCACAACAACAAAAAAATCTTTAACCAGTACCAGTTCAGAACTATCAAACATTGCAACCAGCCCTGTTACCCCAGAGCCTCCAACTGAAGGCAAGAGCAGTACAACATCAACACCAGATGCCACAACAACCCCTGAGACAGCAACGGCAGATGTTTCACTTGGTACATCAACAAAAAGCCTCACTGACTCTGAAACGCCAACATTTGCTACCACAACTAAATCTGTGTCAGCAACAATTAATAATGTAAGCAGCTCATGGAGGACAACTAACACTGCAACCGATGCTGGAACATCAACAGGTAATTCTGTGGCTACTGTTGGAACAACAACCGTGAGTGCTGAGTCTCCTCCTTTCACAACAAGACCAAAAGTTTCAAGTAGTACTGGAACTTCAACACAAGATGCTGGAACAATCACAATGTTAGAAACAACTGTTGGAACGAGTTCCTTGATATCAAACCCTAAACCTGAAACAAGTGCTAGAACTTCAACAGGAGATGCTTTGGCCAGTGCTATGACAACAGACTCCGAAAACGGTGTTCTCACAGCAACAACAAACTTAGCAAGTGCTTCAACATCATCATCAACAGGTGGTCCAACTGATTCTTTGACATCTCCAGATTCTGAAACTACAACTAGCACAACAATGCCTTTTCCTACAACCAGTTCTGGAACAATGATGGCAGAAGATACAACTACTAGTGGGACGTCAACAACTACTGCAGCAACAAGCAGAGAGACACTGACCAGTGTTGAAATCAGTGTTAGCACTGCAAGAAAGCATACATTAGCCAGTACCAGTACAGAACTATCAAACACTGCAACCAGCCCTGTTACCCCAGAGCCTCCAACTGAAGGCAAGAACAGTACAACATCAACACCAGATGCCACAACAACCCCTGAGACAGCAACAGCAGATGTTTCACTTGGTACATCAACAAAAAGCCTCACTGACTCTGAAACGCCAACATTTGCTACCACAACCAAATCTGTGTCAGCAACAATTAATACTGGGAGCAGCTCATGGAGGACAACTAACACTGCAACAAGTGCTAGAACTTCAACAGGAGATGCTTTGGCCAGTGCTATGACAACAGTAGACTCCAAAAACAGTGTTCTCACAGCAACAACAAACTTAGCAAGTGCTGCAACATCATCATCAACAGGTGGTCCAACTGATTCTTTGACATCTCCAGATTCTGAAACTACAACTAGCACAACAATGCCTTTTCCTACAACCAGTTCTGGAACAATGATGGCAGAAGATACAACTACTAGTGGGACGTCAACAACTACTGAAGCAACAAGCAGAGAGACACTGACCAGTGTTGAAATCAGTGTTAGCACTGCAAGAAAGCATACATTAGCCAGTACCAGTACAGAACTATCAAACACTGCAACCAGCCCTGTTACCCCAGAGCCTCCAACTGAAGGCAAGAGCAGTACAACATCAACACCAGATGCCACAACAACCCCTGAGACAGCAACAGCAGATGTTTCACTTGGTACATCAACAAAAATCCTCACTGACTCTGAAACGCCAACATTTGCTACCACAACCAAATCTGTGTCAGCAACAATTAATACTGGGAGCAGCTCATGGAGGACAACTAACACTGCAACAAGTGCTAGAACTTCAACAGGAAATGCTTTGGCCAGTGCTATGACAACAGTAGACTCCGAAAACAGTGTTCTCACAGCAACAACAAACTTAGCAAGTGCTGCAACATCATCATCAACAGGTGGTCCAACTGATTCTTTGACATCTTCAGATTCTGAATCTACCACTAGCACAACAATGCCTTTTCCTACAACCAGTTCTGGAACAATGATGCCAATAGGTACAACTACGAGTGGGACGTCAACAACAACTGCAGCCACAGGAAGTGAGACTCAGACCACTCTCACAATCAGTGCTACCACAACAACAAAACAAACTTTAACCAGTACAGAACTATCAAACACTGCAACCAGCCCTGTTATCCCAGAGCCTCCAACTGAAGGCAAGAGCAGTACAACATCAACACCAGATGCCACAACAACCCCTGAGACAGCAACAGCAGATGTTTCACTTGGTACATCAACAAAAAGCCTCACTGACTCTGAAACGCCAACATTTGCTACCACAACCAAATCTGTGTCAGCAACAATTAATACTGGGAGCAGCTCATGGAGGACAACTAACACTGCAACAAGTGCTAGAACTTCAACAGGAGATGCTTTGGCCAGTGCTATGACAACAGACTCCGAAAACGGTGTTCTCACAGCAACAACAAACTTAGCAAGTGCTGCAACATCATCATCAACAGGTGGTCCAACTGATTCTTTGACATCTCCAGATTCTGAAACTACAACTAGCACAACAATGCCTTTTCCTACAACCAGTTCTGGAACAATGATGGCAGAAGATACAACTACTAGTGGGACGTCAACAACTACTGAAGCAACAAGCAGAGAGACACTGACCAGTGTTGAAATCAGTGTTAGCACTGCAAGAAAGCATACATTAGCCAGTACCAGTACAGAACTATCAAACACTGCAACCAGCCCTGTTACCCCAGAGCCTCTAACTGAAGGCAAGAGCAGTACAACATCAACACCAGATGCCAAAACAACCTCTGAGACAGCAACGGCAGATGTTTCACTTGGTACACCAACAAAAAGCCTCACTGACTCTGAAACGCCAACCTTAGGTACCAGTAACAGTCCTGGGTCAGCATTATCATCTCCTGGCACTACTACTGTGGTAAGAACTTGAACCTCAATAGAGGATATCATTTTGTCTCTTCTATTTTTGTGTCTGCCTGTTGTGATGTTCTAACATGCCAGCCTTTTAATGATCTACTTGTGAGCTTTCTCTTCTCCAGGGCACTTTTACATCTCAGTCTGACAAAAAAAAATTGGCTTTAGTTTCAGTTTGGATTCAACATTTTCAACCAGTGTAATATTCTTTTGCAGAGATGTACAACTTGCTCTGGGTTTTCTAACCTCAGCCTTGCACATTTAATATCTTGCACTTTTTATTCTTTAACACCAACTTATACATAACAATCTACATCTACAAGAAGAAAAGCAAACTTTTAGCACATAAATCTCAAGAATTGTAAAATGTATGATGTGTAGGTTTTTAATCTGTTTTCTAAAAATGCATCGTCTCTGGCTGTACCATCCTGATGTTCACTAAACCAATTCATTCACACCTCTTTTTTCCTCCTAAAACTGAATTTCCCCACAGACCCAGTCTTCCAACTACACACAGAACCTGACATTGGCCTTTCTTGAGGCTGTGCTGGATAAAAATTTCTCCATGTCGGCTGTTAGTGATGAGGATTTCCTGCTATGGCTTAGGCTGCAACTCAGACCTTTGCTGGTCAATCTCTCTCCAGCTATGGTTATTCACCTCTTTGGTATTGTGAAAAACAGGAGCTGCAACAGCAGCCAAGAGATGTAAGTATCTATTCAATACATTTATGAAATTACAGTAGATATAAAAATATTACAAAATGGCTCCATCTTTTAGGCAATACATTGTATAATGTGATATTGATTATTGGTTTAAATTAGTAACTGATCATTTCCATTCAGGATTTCAGTGCTTGAAACTGTGCAGATGACACTCAGCGACGAAACCAAGGCAGAGATCTACAAAAATATGATCCTCTTCCTCCAAGGTAGAAAATAATGCTTACAACAAAAGAAAAGAAGCTTATTCTCTCTTTGACATTTCTTGGTTGCTTTAGTACATTTTTAACATCAGTCTAAACATCTTAAAAACAGTACATTTCTCAGGACATTTAGTTGAAATGGTAAACTATGATTATCTGTAAAAACACAAAATCTTACCCAATATTTGTGGTCTAGTTTCTAGTGCTAATATCTTAGCACACTTAAAATAAGAAAACTAACTTACAGTTAACTTTTCAGCAAGATATAGGAGCTCGTTTGAAGTCAATCATACCATAATATTGATAAAAATGTAATGGAGTGAAATAATCTGCCATTCACGACATTTTCCCATAAACTAAAATGTCTTATTCCACTGGCAGATTATTAGGCCTTCGCAGCGCTTCGCTGCTCAGGCCTATTGTAATCATAGTGTTATGTTTCTTTCAAAACCCCCTCCTCTGTGACCTTACTTCATCGCACAGATATGAAAATCGGTACACTTGTAGAGCTCCCCAAGACGCACAGAGAATTCAATTCACGTCATAGTGCAAGTCAAACAGGAAGTAGGCCATTTTGGATTGAAGCTCTAATTTTCAAGCCCTTTTGGAAGTTTATAGCCTTCGCATTTGATCGAACTCCTCCTAGGGATTTCGATCGATCGGCTACTGCGAACGGTCTCTATCTGACCCCTTTGACCTGATCAACATGAAACTGTGTTCAGAGACAGAAGACATGGATTTCAACCCTGACCAGTTTCAGTGGAGCAGGTGTGCGTGGCGGTGTGGCGAAGTGACATGTAACGCTGTTGCCATACATTTGGCTCTAAATTCCAGTTTCAAGCTGAGCTCCATCAACCTTACTGGGATGAATCCTTATCTGCACTGACAGGAATCCACAACAATCTTTGGTGGGCGTGGCCTAATTTCTCTACAGCGCCCCCTAGAATATTTTAAATGATCAGCCCCAAGCCATGCTTTATCCCAGAGTTATGAACCTTGGTACACATGTGTATCTTGTCAGAACGTACAAAAAAACCTCTCTTGGAGCCATGGTCCATTCCCAACAGGAAGTCGGCCATTTTGGATGAAAACCGCCATTTTCTCTTTTTTATCGACATCGTATCTGACCAAACTTGTCTTACAGCATTTGACATACACACTCACTCAGCACAGTCTTGAGGCATAGTAGGTCAAAAAGTATCAAAGGATTTCTCATACATCAAAGCATGTGGGCGTGGCTAAGTGTCAAACTTTGACTATTTGCCATGAAACATCAAGGTTCAATAACTTCCACATGCAAGGTCACAGCTGCATCAGACTTTCTATGTCTCATTACAGACCAGTCCTCATCACATTTACTTGGTCAATTGATATCACCTTAGCCCCGCCCCCTTCCAACAGGAAGTCACCTGTTTTTTCTGCTGGATCTCTTACTTTTACTCTTTGATTCATATAGGCTTAAACCTGTGCCAAGTGACATAAATGACATGATGATGGATTCTGTCAACACTGGCTGCTGGCTGAACCGTGTGGGCGTGGCCGAATGGCCAATTTCAGTCCCTCGCCGTTTGCATGCGATTGTCTCAAAATTATACATTCATAATCGGATTTGCACCAAACTTTTTAAAACTGATTTTTGTCAGCCTGTAAAGAGCCCAATAGCATTAAATTGTCATTTGACTCCACTGCGCCCTCTAGGTTAATCAATCGGGTATATCCCCTTGCTGCATCAGCCGATCTGCACCAGATTTTTCGTGCGTCGTCAGGGAGCACTGGCGAATGGATCGGGTGGACGGTGGATGGGTGCGGGAACTGGGTGAGGCCTCTGCGGCTGGCGGGCGGGCGGTGTCGCCGGAACCCCCACGGTCGCCATGAGGTCGGAGCAGCGCTGAGCTGCGAGGGCCGTTCGAGGCTGCTTGCAACTTTAATTTTACTTATAGCTCATATCTTTTCATCAATATTAAGGAACTGACTTAAAACAAGCTCCCATTACTTGCTGAAAAGTTACTTGTAAGTTAGATTTGTTTTATTTTGAGTGTACTGACATATTTGTACTAGAAGCTAGATCAAAAATAGATTTTTGGTTTTTGCAGTGTGGATTTTCTGCAGAATTCCCAAATCCATCTCCTGAAATAAAGACAGATCAATTAACATATCAATGCTCTCAGAGACACAGCTCCAGGAATTCTGGTTTTTGAATAAACTATTCAATATGTTTAATGTCACTGTGAAATTTGTACTCTAAAATGTTTCTGATTGAAACTACAAAAAAATCTAAATAACAAGAAGGAAACATGCAGATTTTCTCAAGAACAATTATCCTTGTGCTCCTTGTTATAAAGTGACAATAGTCTTTTGCAGCAGCATAGCAATATCTCATGCATAACAGGCAGGATATGATGCACAACCATCACCCTAATCTTTAGCTCTACCCCCCAGATACTCAATCAGATTTCAGTCAGGTCTCTGACTGGGTTGCTTCTAGATCTTAAAATGATTTCTAGTTGGGAGAAACATGTTAGTAAAATTAAAGTAGAACTTTAAACCTAAATCTGCTAGGGGTACAAACGATTTTCAGTGTAGTTGATTGAAAACTTCCAAGAGGTGTTTCAGCAGTAATACTTTTGTAGATTAAAAAGTATCACTTTTTCAAGCTCAAATAACAAATGGAACATCAGTCCAGTTGTGTATGACTACCCATGTTGTTTATTATTGTGGTGCTACTGTCCTTTAGTCTCTAGTAGCTTGAGAGGGAAAAGAGCAGATGGTCCGACATTGGGATGCAAACCTGGGATAGCTGCTTTAGAAGAAGCAACTGGGTGTGATTTGCTGAAGCTGATGAAAGTCATGAAAACTTGACATCTTTAAGAATTTCAGCTTAATTCTACAAAAAAATGCCCCAAAGCAACCACAGCAGAAATAAAACTGAAAAGTCTTTTCTGTCCACCGATGTCTTGTTTGTACCCAGAATAAGATGCTTTACTTTGCAACACAGATCAAACGCCACTAAAGTGTTACAGTGGTGGAAGCTTCTACATCTTCCTGAAGAACAACTTCCTCAGCTTTGGCTTTCCTGATGTCCCGTCATTCATCTCTCTTCTTCCACCAACACGCAAATCAGAGGTACAGCTAAATATCTGAATATGAACAACATTTATACACACAGATAAAAGGGAACGGATAGAAAGGAGATTTTTGGGGCAATTTTGTTTATACATACTTCTATATTAGGAATCCAAAAATGGACTCATTCACGTAATCGAGCTAAATTAACTTAAAAAGTGTTTTCTTCTGTTTTCAGCTCCTAAATACCATTAGCACCTCAGAACTGCGTCAGTTCCTCATTCAGCCTGGCGCAATCAGTAACAGTTCAGGCATCTGCATCATCTTCAGCAACTACAACAACACTCCTTCCTTCCTAGAAAACGTATGTCCTCATCTCAAATTTAAATGTGTAGTAACATCTATGGGTGAATCTGGTTGTGTTCTCCTCACTGTTTAATATTTCTGTACAACACCTGCAGGAGGACGTCCCAGATGATGTGAGGAGGATCATCCTTCCCTGTGTTTGGCCTTTGGCTCTGAGCAGCAACAGAAGATCTGAGGTTGATCTGTGGTTTAACGTACGTTTGAGGAACTATCTGAGGTTCCTCACCAAGGATCTCATCAGCTTCAACAAAGTGCAGAATGCCTCGTGTCTCGCCTTCCAAAAACTGTAGGTTTCTGTATCATAATATCATAAACATACCTAAAACCCCATCATGAACCCAACTTTGTTGTTTTCTGTACAACAGGGTGTTTTTTATGGGGAAAATCTTCACATACACCAGTTCTGAGTTTGGACAGGAAGATGTGTACACAACCATCAGGAGTTTCCTGAGAGTCGGTATGATTTAAAAACAATTATTATTATTCCTGAATTTTCACACTGTTGGACAGTAAAGGATACTTTTATTCTATTATCTTTAACTCACAATCCTACATGGAATATAGAAAATAATTTTTCATAGTATAACAACAAACTTCTGTGTAGGTTTTTTTCTGATGTTTTGGGACAGACCAATACAAAGGAGTGCATAGATCTAAAGTTGAGAAACATTGACGCATGGTTTACGTTTGTTTTTTAAATAAGGGTGAAGTGTGTTTGTATTTGGCTTCTTATATGCCGACTCTCATAAATAAAGTCGAACAAAAAGAAAAACTCCTCAGCCCCTTAACATAAAACGGAACACCACTGTTGCGTTTTTCCATTGTATTTTCCAGGGGTGAGGGTTAAGGGGTTTTAAGAAGTCTTCTACTTAGTAAGCTAAAACTGAGTCCACTTAAGTATAATTTAAACTGAATATAAATCCAGCAGATCCGTAGCAAATCTGGGGTGTTTGATCAAGGGAGCGCTGTCCCTTTCATCTGACGCCCCACTGTACCTGCACCAATCTTTCTTTGGAGGTTGCCACATGCAGTTAAAATACTTTTTTGGCAATTTTGAGGTCTTTGCCAGCTCATTCGGGGTAAGAGATGGATGGAGAAGAGCGCGACGACACAGATGGAAGGGGCAGTTGGACGAAAGATAGGAGCACAGCTCCATACCTTAATACAAGATGGGAGGGAAGGAAGGTCCTAAAATAGTCTTTTTTTCCTGAAATGAGCTCACTCAGGGAAGGTCGTAGAGAGCTGCCCTTTGGTGTGCTAGTAGGGGCCATAAGCAGGATGTAAAGCGACAAGTCTGTTGCAGAAGGGCCAAACCATCTGAGAGTTATTAGATGCCAAAGTCAGAAATCTGTCATCTTCTCCCCCTCCCCATTTCGCAGCCTTATGTTGCAAAGTTGCCATGGAGGGCTAGTTTTTCTTGGTACAACATGTCAAACCACATATCCAAAAACCAGATTATCAGGGTTGTTTGTGAGCTACATGGGCGGATTTGTACCACCCAGTGAAACCTTGACTGCAGTTTGGAAACCATTGGTTTATAATAAAAATCCCAGTAAAATATATTAATTTTTTGCTAAAGGGGTATGAAAAGGTTCAAAGAAAACTATGCAAATGATTCAGGCAGGCAGAAATATACATTGCAGTAATATGTCTCTCTTTGTCCTCAGGTTCTGGAGCCAGATGCTACGATCCCAGAGATCCAGAGCTGAGTTCTACCTCCTGGTTTGTCAGCTACATTGGCAGCTTTGTTACATTTATCACTTTGGATGATCTCACCAGCTTTATCTCCACCTCTCAGGTATTTGTCCTAACAAACTGGTTAAATTCGTAACACAATAAAAACCAAATCGAGCCCTGGTGTTTATCGGTTATGATTCCAACTGTTTGAGTGAATTTAGAACATTTCTAATCAGAACAACCAAAGTCAACGTTTGCAACATTTGATCAAAGTGCCGCACAAGGTATAAAATCACCAGGAGCTTTAAGTTTAAAAATAGAATAACAGAATGGTAGAAATAAAATATTACATTCAGCACAATTAAAGCTGTAATGGTGTGTTCAGTTAGTACCAAAAGCCAGAGTTTAAAAGTCAATTTTTGAGACTTCGAATCAGGAAAGGCAGAATGTTTCACAGATAAGGTGCCACTGAGCTGCCATCCTTAATGCAGCCCTCTTACGCTCCACAGGGGGGCGTAAGAGGGCTCAGATACAGGAAGCTTAAAGAATGTTTGTTTGCATGTTTGTTTGGGACTGGATGTGTTTGTGTGTACATTAGAACTCACCATTTAAAAAGTTTATTTGTGCAAAGTCAACCATACTGAACATTTTAGTCCTGTTTACATGCATTTCTGGATGTTTCTACATTTAAAGCTGGAGATATTCCTGGAGGATTACTCTAACCTGGAACTCTTCAACAACACAGCCATCTCTAAATACGTAACAGACTACTACATCACCCAGCTCTATGCATTCAAGCCGAACTTCAGTCTATTCAAGTAAGTTTTTATCACTTTAGCTAAAAAATGTACGACATTGTTAATCAGATCAGGTCTCCATGTCGGTATGTGCTTAATTACTCATCCTTACACTTGGTTGAATAAAACTCCACCTTTCATTCAGGCTTCCAGGCTCTTTATTATGTTCCTCTGACATCCCAAGCTCAGTATTTTCCTCTCTTACTGAATCTGAGACGATGGTCATCTTGGAAAAACTGAAGACATTCTGTAATGGGACAGAAGATCCTGAGGTACCAGATCTAGAAGTTCCTACACACAAATATTGTTTGCTTCAAAGACGTTTTTCCAGCTCAATTTAATTCAATTTGTACAGCAGTGATTCACAGCAAATATCATCTTAATGTCCTTCACTAGACAAACATGTTTGACTCACATGACATTCTAATGAGTTTAAAACATTACAATAGCTATATAACAAAGACTTTGTCATTTATTGTATGATTGATTGCTCTGCTGTAGACAGTGACTGAGAAAAATAATTCAAAGTTAAATGAAACTAATGCATCTGCAATATTATATTCAACAGGTATCTGCAGCTCTGACATCCACCATCAAGACCTTCACAAAGGAAACCTTTGAAGAACTTGGCAACGCCTCTTCAGCACTGACCAAAGATCAGATCCTTACAGTGCCATCTTCTGTGCTGGTTTCCTCTTTGCCCACCCTGGGCTCTGTGAAAAACTGGGGCCAGGACCGGGCCACCACTGTCATCCAGTCCATCACCTCCTCAGGATTTCAGGTAAGTTTTGCAGTTTTCTTCAGCTTTCCTGAAACACTTCAGATATTCAATGATTGGCTGCATCAATGTTAACCTGAATTTGTTATCAAAATCTATGATCCAATCTAAATGGTCATTAGTTTCTAGTTACCAGAACATGGTTTTAATGGTTTTAATAGATAACAATGTAACTGACAGGTCAACAGCGCAGCCTCTCTGGAGTCCCTGGGAACTCTTGTTGTTGGACTTCACTCAGAGTCAATTCAAAAGATCTCAGCTTCTGAAATACTCAGCGCCTCCCAGAGGCCCAACGTCGTTTCCAACATGCTGGAAGCCTCAAAGGTTGTCCAGGAGACTTTTGTCAGAAAGGTACGAAATCAACTTGCCCTTAAATTCAGTAGTATTGAATGAACCACACAAATAACAATGACATCTACTGACCTACTTGTCAGATCATTTCTGTGGACGCAAATCCAGTTAAATTGGTGGAGAATGTCCCTGATGTCCTAGCAAGTGAGATCCCATCTTCACTGCTGGTATTTTCGGAGAGCACAGTCAACATCAGCATGATGAACAAAAAGACGTGGACTCCAGATCAGGTCAGTGATTTGTTCTGGTTTTAGATGGATAAAAACTTGATGCTGTGAGAGATATTTTAATAAACGTGCCAGAGATCACCTGCCATGTTTAGTATAATAATATTTCTCACATATGTTAATAACATCTTAAACAAAGACTCCTGTATTACTCTTTATAGTCCGCCATGTTTATTTGGACATTGGGTGAATCAGGCTTTGACATCGAACAGTAAGTAACCAAAACCCGCAGCTATTTGTCATGAGAATTTCCACCTTTCCATGCATTAAACTCTGTGCTTTTTTGTTTTCTCTCTGCAGGCTTTCGCCGTCTGTGCTGCAAGGCTTCAGTTGTTCATCGGTTCAGAAAATGTCTAAAGCCAAAATCAAGCAGATGATTCGTGCCTGTCGACCGAGGAAAGGCAGAGCCAAGGTGGACCTGGAGGAACCTCAAGTAAGTTCTGTTGCCTACATTATGATTTATATAGTTTCTGTTTACAATTCGAGTGGCGAGATTTGAAATAAAACATGAGCTGCAGTTATAAGAACCAGTTTTCCATCCTTGTTCTCACACTGTGACCTCCAGCTGACCTGCATGTACAACCTGATCCGTGACGACCTCTCTCAGAACTTCACAGATTATCCTCCAGACATGCTTCTCTACTTGGAGTGAGTCTCTCTCCACATCATAACTGTGTCTGTTGTTTTTAAAGCTAATTATTTCTGCAGTCATTTATAAAAACTATTTTCCACCACTCTACTACAGTATTCAAGATGTCCAGAAAGCAAACTGCAGGCCCTACTTTTCTGCCCTGGGTGCCGCAGACTTTTCTGTGGCCTCCAGCATCTTGAACAAGGGCCCACAGAAGTTCAGGGAAGCTAGAGACTGCTTGGTGAGTATAAAAATAAAATCAAGACTGAGTCAAAGGAGACCTCAGGTGCCATGATGAAAAATACCCAAATAAACAAAAACACTTAAGCCAGATAAAGCTTAGTTATATTTCAATTTGATGAACATGTTTCTTCAGCAGCTTGTAAAAAAGCTGAATATGGGTTTTTATTTCAGAATTAGATCATGTTTATGGCTAAGAAATGTCTTGTTGCAGCCAATTTTTTGCCCATTTTAGACTATGATTTATATGCATGCATGTTCATACTGGTTCCATAAACTTTACACGACGTGGCTAATAACAGCGGGTTGTCACAGCTGTGACCTAATGCAAAATCTGAGTTCTCTGCTCACACCTCAACAACTGAGTCCAGATGTAGTTTGTGCAATCTGTTTTGTAAATCCAGAGACGTTTAAAGTGATAGCACAGACAGAACATTGAGACAAACTTAGCACATAGCAGGAGGGATTTGCATCAAAATGATATACGTGTATGTTAATGTTTAGTCAACGTAAATAATTTGAATGAACATTTTCACTGATGATCTGTATTTTCACTGTTTCAGGGGATCAGTGGCGACAGCCTGAGCAGAGACAATGTGGAGGTCCTGGGGAACATGGTCTGCACTCTGGATAGATCCGACATTGAGAATTCAGATCCTCTCATCCTGGAAAATCTCAAAGCCTGCAAAGACCTCTCTGCCAGCCAGGTGGCTGCTATGGAAACACTGCTGCTGTCTGGGAAAACACAATACGGGTACTAAAAGCAAATCCATGCATTTTATTTTAAAAAATCTCTGCCAGTTCTTCACATTTTGGGGGATTTTCTGACCTTCAGGTGTCAGACAAAATTGATTTTATCCAAAAGGACAAAATTAGTCCTCTTGCCCCCTAATAAAGTGTTGTACAAAATAATTGAGATGAAGATCTATACAAAAATGTATCCATTACCTATTTACATCAATATGACAAAATATATATTGTCTTTGATTTTTAGATATGTAACCAACTGGGACCAGCAAACACTGGAGGATCTCAAGATACTTCCCTTTTACTTTACAAGAACCTTCTGGGACCGGTTTACAATTGTGTGTTTTTATCACCTTGGTTACTGTCATGAAAATTGGTCTGCTTATATTTTTTGAAAATGACTTCTAGATTGTTTTATTCCCTAACATTTATTTACATTTTCTTTCAGTCAATGAAGAGGAAATTCCTTAAGGGTTTTCTTCCAGACATAAGGAAACAAAATCCACACAAGAACAAGCTGAAGTACCTCTTCAAACAGATCAGCCCAGTTTTAGTAAAACCAGGAGAAGGTAAATACTACTAGTAGTATTAATAAGAGTAATGGTGAATTCCTTTGCAAAGCCTATGGCTATGTAAACATAACTAAAGAAATTAACTGTGAAGAGTCAATTATTGACAAAAGGATCGATTATATATCCTGAAGAAATCTCTAACAAATGTATTTCCTGCAAGAAATTAATGTCTAACTACACAGTAGCCTCACTAGCTCTCTTATCGTTACAAGGATGCACTGAGGGCAACATCACCCAGGTGACTGTTAGCGACCCGTCTTTCCCCTTTGGCTACAACATGACGCAGTTCAACCTCTGCCTGGACGTTTCCGTTCTAAAAGATAACCTCTATACTATCTGCCAAAAAGTGGATGATGATGACTTCCAGAAAATCATTCTGAAGAAGCTCAACCAGGTAACTTGGGAACATGTGGCGGTTTGGTCAAACAGCGGTATGCACTTTATGACCTGTAAGAAGCCTTGCGACTAACAGACCCAGTGGCCATCAAGAGATGGCAGGCATTTCATCATTAATGAGTGTCATATTATTTTCATGCATTAAGATTTGACTTCATATTCAACACTTTGCTCTTATAATTTCATAATCTCTACTTCCAGGCATTCCCATCTGGAGTTCCTGATCAGGAAGTACAGATGCTTGCTTCAGTCTCTCGCTCAGCAACACTTGATGACATCTCTAAGTGGAACATCACTGAACTGGATACCTTGGCAGCTCTGATGAAACCTGAAGATGGAACATGGGAGACGGCACAGGTACAGCAGACCGTAGACATTACCAAAACTTTCATTTGACTGGAGTTTGGTAACTTGAGTTTTTCTTCATGATACATTTAGAGCAAAGCAATCATCACCAAGTACCTGAATACCTCTGGAAATTCACTGGGCAGCAGTGAACTGAACATTATTGACTCCAACCTGTGCTCACTGGACACCAGCACGTTACAGACCATCACAGCAGACAGTATCAGGTTGGTGTCAGCGTGGATATAACCAACATATCCACTGTGGTCGTTAAAGTAAAACTGAATGCCTCTGTATCTGTTGTCAGAAATACCAAGCGTCTAGATGTGGCATCATGTTCAACTGAGCAGAAGAGAGTCCTCTACGAGATCAGCAACACCTCCTTCAGCGTCCATCGTGATAATCCGATTAACTTTTTTAACCTGGTTAAAGGCTATCTAGGTGAGATTACATACTCACTATTATCTAATTATCCAAATAAGAATTGCTTTTTAATTTTGTCATTCATTTCTTTTTTGAAAGGTGGAGCATCTCTGGTTGATATAATATCTTTGTCAAAACAAAATATAAGCATGGATGTGAAAACCTTCATGAAACTAAACATCAGTGTTATAACTGTAAGTATAAACAAGAAAGAACTAGCATTAGGTGAATTCTTTGGACAATAATAAATGTTCTCTTCTGAAAAATATAATTTAACTGCAAAAAAATATTTTTTTCAACATTTAATTTTTCTAAACATGCAGGATTTAACTGTTTCCAACGTCCAGAAACTCATGGGGGAACATTTACCGGACCTAAAGTTGTTTGAGAACGACACTGTGATTCAGATGTGGGTAAACTTGCAACAACAGTCGGATCTAGACAGAATGGGTATTGGTCTATCTACCAACAGCACGATCCCTCCAACTACAATGCCCACCCAGGAAACTAGTTTAACAAGTACTGGAACTGCAACTGGAACACGTTCTGACACACAAACAAAAACATCCCTAACCACTTCTGACATACCAGCACTTACTACCACATACAGTTCAGCCATTCATACTGTAAGCAGCTCATGGAGGACAACTAACACTGCAACCGATGCTGGAACATCAACAGGTAATTCTGTGGCTACTGTTGGAACAACAACCGTGAGTGCTGAGTCTCCTCCTTTCACAACAAGACCAAAAGTTTCAAGTAGTACTGGAACTTCAACACAAGATGCTGGAACAATCACAATGTTAGAAACAACTGTTGGAACGAGTTCCTTGATATCAAACCCTAAACCTGAAACAAGTGCTAGAACTTCAACAGGAGATGCTTTGGCCAGTGCTATGACAACAGACTCCGAAAACGGTGTTCTCACAGCAACAACAAACTTAGCAAGTGCTTCAACATCATCATCAACAGGTGGTCCAACTGATTCTTTGACATCTCCAGATTCTGAAACTACAACTAGCACAACAATGCCTTTTCCTACAACCAGTTCTGGAACAATGATGGCAGAAGATACAACTACTAGTGGGACGTCAACAACTACTGAAGCAACAAGCAGAGAGACACTGACCAGTGTTGAAATCAGTGTTAGCACTGCAAGAAAGCATACATTAGCCAGTACCAGTACAGAACTATCAAACACTGCAACCAGCCCTGTTACCCCAGAGCCTCCAACTGAAGGCAAGAACAGTACAACATCAACACCAGATGCCACAACAACCCCTGAGACAGCAACAGCAGATGTTTCACTTGGTACATCAACAAAAAGCCTCACTGACTCTGAAACGCCAACATTTGCTACCACAACCAAATCTGTGTCAGCAACAATTAATACTGGGAGCAGCTCATGGAGGACAACTAACACTGCAACAAGTGCTAGAACTTCAACAGGAGATGCTTTGGCCAGTGCTATGACAACAGTAGACTCCGAAAACAGTGTTCTCACAGCAACAACAAACTTAGCAAGTGCTGCAACATCATCATCAACAGGTGGTCCAACTGATTCTTTGACATCTTCAGATTCTGAATCTACCACTAGCACAACAATGCCTTTTCCTACAACCAGTTCTGGAACAATGATGCCAATAGGTACAACTACGAGTGGGACGTCAACAACAACTGCAGCCACAGGAAGTGAGACTCAGACCACTCTCACAATCAGTGCTACCACAACAACAAAACAAACTTTAACCAGTTCAGAACTATCAAACACTGCAACCAGCCCTGTTACCCCAGAGCCTCCAACTGAAGGCAAGAGCAGTACAACATCAACACCAGATGCCACAACAACCCCTGAGACAGCAACAGCAGATGTTTCACTTGGTACATCAACAAAAAGCCTCACTGACTCTGGAATGCCAACATTTGCTACCACAACCAAATCTGTGTCAGCAACAATTAATACTGGGAGCAGCTCATGGAGGACAACTAACACTGCAACAAGTGCTAGAACTTCAACAGGAGATGCTTTGGCCAGTGCTATGACAACAGTAGACTCCAAAAACAGTGTTCTCACAGCAACAACAAACTTAGCAAGTGCTGCAACATCATCATCAACAGGTGGTCCAACTGATTCTTTGACATCTCCAGATTCTGAAACTACAACTAGCACAACAATGCCTTTTCCTACAACCAGTTCTGGAACAATGATGGCAGAAGATACAACTACTAGTGGGACGTCAACAACTACTGAAGCAACAAGCAGAGAGACACTGACCAGTGTTGAAATCAGTGTTAGCACTGCAAGAAAGCATACATTAGCCAGTACCAGTACAGAACTATCAAACACTGCAACCAGCCCTGTTACCCCAGAGCCTCCAACTGAAGGCAAGAGCAGTACAACATCAACACCAGATGCCACAACAACCCCTGAGACAGCAACAGCAGATGTTTCACTTGGTACATCAACAAAAAGCCTCACTGACTCTGAAACGCCAACATTTGCTACCACAACCAAATCTGTGTCAGCAACAATTAATACTGGGAGCAGCTCATGGAGGACAACTAACACTGCAACAAGTGCTAGAACTTCAACAGGAGATGCTTTGGCCAGTGCTATGACAACAGTAGACTCCGAAAACAGTGTTCTCACAGCAACAACAAACTTAGCAAGTGCTGCAACATCATCATCAACAGGTGGTCCAACTGATTCTTTGACATCTTCAGATTCTGAATCTACCACTAGCACAACAATGCCTTTTCCTACAACCAGTTCTGGAACAATGATGCCAATAGGTACAACTACGAGTGGGACGTCAACAACAACTGCAGCCACAGGAAGTGAGACTCAGACCACTCTCACAATCAGTGCTACCACAACAACAAAACAAACTTTAACCAGTTCAGAACTATCAAACACTGCAACCAGCCCTGTTACCCCAGAGCCTCCAACTGAAGGCAAGAGCAGTACAACATCAACACCAGATGCCACAACAACCCCTGAGACAGCAACAGCAGATGTTTCACTTGGTACATCAACAAAAAGCCTCACTGACTCTGGAATGCCAACATTTGCTACCACAACCAAATCTGTGTCAGCAACAATTAATACTGGGAGCAGCTCATGGAGGACAACTAACACTGCAACAAGTGCTAGAACTTCAACAGGAGATGCTTTGGCCAGTGCTATGACAACAGTAGACTCCAAAAACAGTGTTCTCACAGCAACAACAAACTTAGCAAGTGCTGCAACATCATCATCAACAGGTGGTCCAACTGATTCTTTGACATCTCCAGATTCTGAATCTACCACTAGCACAACAATGCCTTCTCCTACAACCAGTTCTGGAACAATGATGCCAATAGGTACAACTACGAGTGGGACGTCAACAACAACTGCAGCCACAGGAAGTGAGACTCAGACCACTCTCACAATCAGTGCTACCACAACAACAAAAAAATCTTTAACCAGTACCAGTTCAGAACTATCAAACATTGCAACCAGCCCTGTTACCCCAGAGCCTCCAACTGAAGGCAAGAGCAGTACAACATCAACACCAGATGCCACAACAACCCCTGAGACAGCAACGGCAGATGTTTCACTTGGTACATCAACAAAAAGCCTCACTGACTCTGAAACGCCAACATTTGCTACCACAACTAAATCTGTGTCAGCAACAATTAATAATGTAAGCAGCTCATGGAGGACAACTAACACTGCAACCGATGCTGGAACATCAACAGGTAATTCTGTGGCTACTGTTGGAACAACAACCGTGAGTGCTGAGTCTCCTCCTTTCACAACAAGACCAAAAGTTTCAAGTAGTACTGGAACTTCAACACAAGATGCTGGAACAATCACAATGTTAGAAACAACTGTTGGAACGAGTTCCTTGATATCAAACCCTAAACCTGAAACAAGTGCTAGAACTTCAACAGGAGATGCTTTGGCCAGTGCTATGACAACAGACTCCGAAAACGGTGTTCTCACAGCAACAACAAACTTAGCAAGTGCTTCAACATCATCATCAACAGGTGGTCCAACTGATTCTTTGACATCTCCAGATTCTGAAACTACAACTAGCACAACAATGCCTTTTCCTACAACCAGTTCTGGAACAATGATGGCAGAAGATACAACTACTAGTGGGACGTCAACAACTACTGCAGCAACAAGCAGAGAGACACTGACCAGTGTTGAAATCAGTGTTAGCACTGCAAGAAAGCATACATTAGCCAGTACCAGTACAGAACTATCAAACACTGCAACCAGCCCTGTTACCCCAGAGCCTCCAACTGAAGGCAAGAGCAGTACAACATCAACACCAGATGCCACAACAACCCCTGAGACAGCAACAGCAGATGTTTCACTTGGTACATCAACAAAAATCCTCACTGACTCTGAAACGCCAACATTTGCTACCACAACCAAATCTGTGTCAGCAACAATTAATACTGGGAGCAGCTCATGGAGGACAACTAACACTGCAACAAGTGCTAGAACTTCAACAGGAAATGCTTTGGCCAGTGCTATGACAACAGTAGACTCCGAAAACAGTGTTCTCACAGCAACAACAAACTTAGCAAGTGCTGCAACATCATCATCAACAGGTGGTCCAACTGATTCTTTGACATCTTCAGATTCTGAATCTACCACTAGCACAACAATGCCTTTTCCTACAACCAGTTCTGGAACAATGATGCCAATAGGTACAACTACGAGTGGGACGTCAACAACAACTGCAGCCACAGGAAGTGAGACTCAGACCACTCTCACAATCAGTGCTACCACAACAACAAAACAAACTTTAACCAGTTCAGAACTATCAAACACTGCAACCAGCCCTGTTACCCCAGAGCCTCTAACTGAAGGCAAGAGCAGTACAACATCAACACCAGATGCCAAAACAACCTCTGAGACAGCAACGGCAGATGTTTCACTTGGTACACCAACAAAAAGCCTCACTGACTCTGAAACGCCAACCTTAGGTACCAGTAACAGTCCTGGGTCAGCATTATCATCTCCTGGCACTACTACTGTGGTAAGAACTTGAACCTCAATAGAGGATATCATTTTGTCTCTTCTATTTTTGTGTCTGCCTGTTGTGATGTTCTAACATGCCAGCCTTTTAATGATCTACTTGTGAGCTTTCTCTTCTCCAGGGCACTTTTACATCTCAGTCTGACAAAAAAAAATTGGCTTTAGTTTCAGTTTGGATTCAACATTTTCAACCAGTGTAATATTCTTTTGCAGAGATGTACAACTTGCTCTGGGTTTTCTAACCTCAGCCTTGCACATTTAATATCTTGCACTTTTTATTCTTTAACACCAACTTATACATAACAATCTACATCTACAAGAAGAAAAGCAAACTTTTAGCACATAAATCTCAAGAATTGTAAAATGTATGATGTGTAGGTTTTTAATCTGTTTTCTAAAAATGCATCGTCTCTGGCTGTACCATCCTGATGTTCACTAAACCAATTCATTCACACCTCTTTTTTCCTCCTAAAACTGAATTTCCCCACAGACCCAGTCTTCCAACTACACACAGAACCTGACATTGGCCTTTCTTGAGGCTGTGCTGGATAAAAATTTCTCCATGTCGGCTGTTAGTGATGAGGATTTCCTGCTATGGCTTAGGCTGCAACTCAGACCTTTGCTGGTCAATCTCTCTCCAGCTATGGTTATTCACCTCTTTGGTATTGTGAAAAACAGGAGCTGCAACAGCAGCCAAGAGATGTAAGTATCTATTCAATACATTTATGAAATTACAGTAGATATAAAAATATTACAAAATGGCTCCATCTTTTAGGCAATACATTGTATAATGTGATATTGATTATTGGTTTAAATTAGTAACTGATCATTTCCATTCAGGATTTCAGTGCTTGAAACTGTGCAGATGACACTCAGCGACGAAACCAAGGCAGAGATCTACAAAAATATGATCCTCTTCCTCCAAGGTAGAAAATAATGCTTACAACAAAAGAAAAGAAGCTTATTCTCTCTTTGACATTTCTTGGTTGCTTTAGTACATTTTTAACATCAGTCTAAACATCTTAAAAACAGTACATTTCTCAGGACATTTAGTTGAAATGGTAAACTATGATTATCTGTAAAAACACAAAATCTTACCCAATATTTGTGGTCTAGTTTCTAGTGCTAATATCTTAGCACACTTAAAATAAGAAAACTAACTTACAGTTAACTTTTCAGCAAGATATAGGAGCTCGTTTGAAGTCAATCATACCATAATATTGATAAAAATGTAATGGAGTGAAATAATCTGCCATTCACGACATTTTCCCATAAACTAAAATGTCTTATTCCACTGGCAGATTATTAGGCCTTCGCAGCGCTTCGCTGCTCAGGCCTATTGTAATCATAGTGTTATGTTTCTTTCAAAACCCCCTCCTCTGTGACCTTACTTCATCGCACAGATATGAAAATCGGTACACTTGTAGAGCTCCCCAAGACGCACAGAGAATTCAATTCACGTCATAGTGCAAGTCAAACAGGAAGTAGGCCATTTTGGATTGAAGCTCTAATTTTCAAGCCCTTTTGGAAGTTTATAGCCTTCGCATTTGATCGAACTCCTCCTAGGGATTTCGATCGATCGGCTACTGCGAACGGTCTCTATCTGACCCCTTTGACCTGATCAACATGAAACTGTGTTCAGAGACAGAAGACATGGATTTCAACCCTGACCAGTTTCAGTGGAGCAGGTGTGCGTGGCGGTGTGGCGAAGTGACATGTAACGCTGTTGCCATACATTTGGCTCTAAATTCCAGTTTCAAGCTGAGCTCCATCAACCTTACTGGGATGAATCCTTATCTGCACTGACAGGAATCCACAACAATCTTTGGTGGGCGTGGCCTAATTTCTCTACAGCGCCCCCTAGAATATTTTAAATGATCAGCCCCAAGCCATGCTTTATCCCAGAGTTATGAACCTTGGTACACATGTGTATCTTGTCAGAACGTACAAAAAAACCTCTCTTGGAGCCATGGTCCATTCCCAACAGGAAGTCGGCCATTTTGGATGAAAACCGCCATTTTCTCTTTTTTATCGACATCGTATCTGACCAAACTTGTCTTACAGCATTTGACATACACACTCACTCAGCACAGTCTTGAGGCATAGTAGGTCAAAAAGTATCAAAGGATTTCTCATACATCAAAGCATGTGGGCGTGGCTAAGTGTCAAACTTTGACTATTTGCCATGAAACATCAAGGTTCAATAACTTCCACATGCAAGGTCACAGCTGCATCAGACTTTCTATGTCTCATTACAGACCAGTCCTCATCACATTTACTTGGTCAATTGATATCACCTTAGCCCCGCCCCCTTCCAACAGGAAGTCACCTGTTTTTTCTGCTGGATCTCTTACTTTTACTCTTTGATTCATATAGGCTTAAACCTGTGCCAAGTGACATAAATGACATGATGATGGATTCTGTCAACACTGGCTGCTGGCTGAACCGTGTGGGCGTGGCCGAATGGCCAATTTCAGTCCCTCGCCGTTTGCATGCGATTGTCTCAAAATTATACATTCATAATCGGATTTGCACCAAACTTTTTAAAACTGATTTTTGTCAGCCTGTAAAGAGCCCAATAGCATTAAATTGTCATTTGACTCCACTGCGCCCTCTAGGTTAATCAATCGGGTATATCCCCTTGCTGCATCAGCCGATCTGCACCAGATTTTTCGTGCGTCGTCAGGGAGCACTGGCGAATGCATCGGGTGGACGGTGGATGGGTGCGGGAACTGGGTGAGGCCTCTGCGGCTGGCGGGCGGGCGGTGTCGCCGGAACCCCCACGGTCGCCATGAGGTCGGAGCAGCGCTGAGCTGCGAGGGCCGTTCGAGGCTGCTTGCAACTTTAATTTTACTTATAGCTCATATCTTTTCATCAATATTAAGGAACTGACTTAAAACAAGCTCCCATTACTTGCTGAAAAGTTACTTGTAAGTTAGATTTGTTTTATTTTGAGTGTACTGACATATTTGTACTAGAAGCTAGATCAAAAATAGATTTTTGGTTTTTGCAGTGTGGATTTTCTGCAGAATTCCCAAATCCATCTCCTGAAATAAAGACAGATCAATTAACATATCAATGCTCTCAGAGACACAGCTCCAGGAATTCTGGTTTTTGAATAAACTATTCAATATGTTTAATGTCACTGTGAAATTTGTACTCTAAAATGTTTCTGATTGAAACTACAAAAAAATCTAAATAACAAGAAGGAAACATGCAGATTTTCTCAAGAACAATTATCCTTGTGCTCCTTGTTATAAAGTGACAATAGTCTTTTGCAGCAGCATAGCAATATCTCATGCATAACAGGCAGGATATGATGCACAACCATCACCCTAATCTTTAGCTCTACCCCCCAGATACTCAATCAGATTTCAGTCAGGTCTCTGACTGGGTTGCTTCTAGATCTTAAAATGATTTCTAGTTGGGAGAAACATGTTAGTAAAATTAAAGTAGAACTTTAAACCTAAATCTGCTAGGGGTACAAACGATTTTCAGTGTAGTTGATTGAAAACTTCCAAGAGGTGTTTCAGCAGTAATACTTTTGTAGATTAAAAAGTATCACTTTTTCAAGCTCAAATAACAAATGGAACATCAGTCCAGTTGTGTATGACTACCCATGTTGTTTATTATTGTGGTGCTACTGTCCTTTAGTCTCTAGTAGCTTGAGAGGGAAAAGAGCAGATGGTCCGACATTGGGATGCAAACCTGGGATAGCTGCTTTAGAAGAAGCAACTGGGTGTGATTTGCTGAAGCTGATGAAAGTCATGAAAACTTGACATCTTTAAGAATTTCAGCTTAATTCTACAAAAAAATGCCCCAAAGCAACCACAGCAGAAATAAAACTGAAAAGTCTTTTCTGTCCACCGATGTCTTGTTTGTACCCAGAATAAGATGCTTTACTTTGCAACACAGATCAAACGCCACTAAAGTGTTACAGTGGTGGAAGCTTCTACATCTTCCTGAAGAACAACTTCCTCAGCTTTGGCTTTCCTGATGTCCCGTCATTCATCTCTCTTCTTCCACCAACACGCAAATCAGAGGTACAGCTAAATATCTGAATATGAACAACATTTATACACACAGATAAAAGGGAACGGATAGAAAGGAGATTTTTGGGGCAATTTTGTTTATACATACTTCTATATTAGGAATCCAAAAATGGACTCATTCACGTAATCGAGCTAAATTAACTTAAAAAGTGTTTTCTTCTGTTTTCAGCTCCTAAATACCATTAGCACCTCAGAACTGCGTCAGTTCCTCATTCAGCCTGGCGCAATCAGTAACAGTTCAGGCATCTGCATCATCTTCAGCAACTACAACAACACTCCTTCCTTCCTAGAAAACGTATGTCCTCATCTCAAATTTAAATGTGTAGTAACATCTATGGGTGAATCTGGTTGTGTTCTCCTCACTGTTTAATATTTCTGTACAACACCTGCAGGAGGACGTCCCAGATGATGTGAGGAGGATCATCCTTCCCTGTGTTTGGCCTTTGGCTCTGAGCAGCAACAGAAGATCTGAGGTTGATCTGTGGTTTAACGTACGTTTGAGGAACTATCTGAGGTTCCTCACCAAGGATCTCATCAGCTTCAACAAAGTGCAGAATGCCTCGTGTCTCGCCTTCCAAAAACTGTAGGTTTCTGTATCATAATATCATAAACATACCTAAAACCCCATCATGAACCCAACTTTGTTGTTTTCTGTACAACAGGGTGTTTTTTATGGGGAAAATCTTCACATACACCAGTTCTGAGTTTGGACAGGAAGATGTGTACACAACCATCAGGAGTTTCCTGAGAGTCGGTATGATTTAAAAACAATTATTATTATTCCTGAATTTTCACACTGTTGGACAGTAAAGGATACTTTTATTCTATTATCTTTAACTCACAATCCTACATGGAATATAGAAAATAATTTTTCATAGTATAACAACAAACTTCTGTGTAGGTTTTTTTCTGATGTTTTGGGACAGACCAATACAAAGGAGTGCATAGATCTAAAGTTGAGAAACATTGACGCATGGTTTACGTTTGTTTTTTAAATAAGGGTGAAGTGTGTTTGTATTTGGCTTCTTATATGCCGACTCTCATAAATAAAGTCGAACAAAAAGAAAAACTCCTCAGCCCCTTAACATAAAACGGAACACCACTGTTGCGTTTTTCCATTGTATTTTCCAGGGGTGAGGGTTAAGGGGTTTTAAGAAGTCTTCTACTTAGTAAGCTAAAACTGAGTCCACTTAAGTATAATTTAAACTGAATATAAATCCAGCAGATCCGTAGCAAATCTGGGGTGTTTGATCAAGGGAGCGCTGTCCCTTTCATCTGACGCCCCACTGTACCTGCACCAATCTTTCTTTGGAGGTTGCCACATGCAGTTAAAATACTTTTTTGGCAATTTTGAGGTCTTTGCCAGCTCATTCGGGGTAAGAGATGGATGGAGAAGAGCGCGACGACACAGATGGAAGGGGCAGTTGGACGAAAGATAGGAGCACAGCTCCATACCTTAATACAAGATGGGAGGGAAGGAAGGTCCTAAAATAGTCTTTTTTTCCTGAAATGAGCTCACTCAGGGAAGGTCGTAGAGAGCTGCCCTTTGGTGTGCTAGTAGGGGCCATAAGCAGGATGTAAAGCGACAAGTCTGTTGCAGAAGGGCCAAACCATCTGAGAATTATTAGATGCCAAAGTCAGAAATCTGTCATCTTCTCCCCCTCCCCATTTCGCAGCCTTATGTTGCAAAGTTGCCATGGAGGGCTAGTTTTTCTTGGTACAACATGTCAAACCACATATCCAAAAACCAGATTATCAGGGTTGTTTGTGAGCTACATGGGCGGATTTGTACCACCCAGTGAAACCTTGACTGCAGTTTGGAAACCATTGGTTTATAATAAAAATCCCAGTAAAATATATTAATTTTTTGCTAAAGGGGTATGAAAAGGTTCAAAGAAAACTATGCAAATGATTCAGGCAGGCAGAAATATACATTGCAGTAATATGTCTCTCTTTGTCCTCAGGTTCTGGAGCCAGATGCTACGATCCCAGAGATCCAGAGCTGAGTTCTACCTCCTGGTTTGTCAGCTACATTGGCAGCTTTGTTACATTTATCACTTTGGATGATCTCACCAGCTTTATCTCCACCTCTCAGGTATTTGTCCTAACAAACTGGTTAAATTCGTAACACAATAAAAACCAAATCGAGCCCTGGTGTTTATCGGTTATGATTCCAACTGTTTGAGTGAATTTAGAACATTTCTAATCAGAACAACCAAAGTCAACGTTTGCAACATTTGATCAAAGTGCCGCACAAGGTATAAAATCACCAGGAGCTTTAAGTTTAAAAATAGAATAACAGAATGGTAGAAATAAAATATTACATTCAGCACAATTAAAGCTGTAATGGTGTGTTCAGTTAGTACCAAAAGCCAGAGTTTAAAAGTCAATTTTTGAGACTTCGAATCAGGAAAGGCAGAATGTTTCACAGATAAGGTGCCACTGAGCTGCCATCCTTAATGCAGCCCTCTTACGCTCCACAGGGGGGCGTAAGAGGGCTCAGATACAGGAAGCTTAAAGAATGTTTGTTTGCATGTTTGTTTGGGACTGGATGTGTTTGTGTGTACATTAGAACTCACCATTTAAAAAGTTTATTTGTGCAAAGTCAACCATACTGAACATTTTAGTCCTGTTTACATGCATTTCTGGATGTTTCTACATTTAAAGCTGGAGATATTCCTGGAGGATTACTCTAACCTGGAACTCTTCAACAACACAGCCATCTCTAAATACGTAACAGACTACTACATCACCCAGCTCTATGCATTCAAGCCGAACTTCAGTCTATTCAAGTAAGTTTTTATCACTTTAGCTAAAAAATGTACGACATTGTTAATCAGATCAGGTCTCCATGTCGGTATGTGCTTAATTACTCATCCTTACACTTGGTTGAATAAAACTCCACCTTTCATTCAGGCTTCCAGGCTCTTTATTATGTTCCTCTGACATCCCAAGCTCAGTATTTTCCTCTCTTACTGAATCTGAGACGATGGTCATCTTGGAAAAACTGAAGACATTCTGTAATGGGACAGAAGATCCTGAGGTACCAGATCTAGAAGTTCCTACACACAAATATTGTTTGCTTCAAAGACGTTTTTCCAGCTCAATTTAATTCAATTTGTACAGCAGTGATTCACAGCAAATATCATCTTAATGTCCTTCACTAGACAAACATGTTTGACTCACATGACATTCTAATGAGTTTAAAACATTACAATAGCTATATAACAAAGACTTTGTCATTTATTGTATGATTGATTGCTCTGCTGTAGACAGTGACTGAGAAAAATAATTCAAAGTTAAATGAAACTAATGCATCTGCAATATTATATTCAACAGGTATCTGCAGCTCTGACATCCACCATCAAGACCTTCACAAAGGAAACCTTTGAAGAACTTGGCAACGCCTCTTCAGCACTGACCAAAGATCAGATCCTTACAGTGCCATCTTCTGTGCTGGTTTCCTCTTTGCCCACCCTGGGCTCTGTGAAAAACTGGGGCCAGGACCGGGCCACCACTGTCATCCAGTCCATCACCTCCTCAGGATTTCAGGTAAGTTTTGCAGTTTTCTTCAGCTTTCCTGAAACACTTCAGATATTCAATGATTGGCTGCATCAATGTTAACCTGAATTTGTTATCAAAATCTATGATCCAATCTAAATGGTCATTAGTTTCTAGTTACCAGAACATGGTTTTAATGGTTTTAATAGATAACAATGTAACTGACAGGTCAACAGCGCAGCCTCTCTGGAGTCCCTGGGAACTCTTGTTGTTGGACTTCACTCAGAGTCAATTCAAAAGATCTCAGCTTCTGAAATACTCAGCGCCTCCCAGAGGCCCAACGTCGTTTCCAACATGCTGGAAGCCTCAAAGGTTGTCCAGGAGACTTTTGTCAGAAAGGTACGAAATCAACTTGCCCTTAAATTCAGTAGTATTGAATGAACCACACAAATAACAATGACATCTACTGACCTACTTGTCAGATCATTTCTGTGGACGCAAATCCAGTTAAATTGGTGGAGAATGTCCCTGATGTCCTAGCAAGTGAGATCCCATCTTCACTGCTGGTATTTTCGGAGAGCACAGTCAACATCAGCATGATGAACAAAAAGACGTGGACTCCAGATCAGGTCAGTGATTTGTTCTGGTTTTAGATGGATAAAAACTTGATGCTGTGAGAGATATTTTAATAAACGTGCCAGAGATCACCTGCCATGTTTAGTATAATAATATTTCTCACATATGTTAATAACATCTTAAACAAAGACTCCTGTATTACTCTTTATAGTCCGCCATGTTTATTTGGACATTGGGTGAATCAGGCTTTGACATCGAACAGTAAGTAACCAAAACCCGCAGCTATTTGTCATGAGAATTTCCACCTTTCCATGCATTAAACTCTGTGCTTTTTTGTTTTCTCTCTGCAGGCTTTCGCCGTCTGTGCTGCAAGGCTTCAGTTGTTCATCGGTTCAGAAAATGTCTAAAGCCAAAATCAAGCAGATGATTCGTGCCTGTCGACCGAGGAAAGGCAGAGCCAAGGTGGACCTGGAGGAACCTCAAGTAAGTTCTGTTGCCTACATTATGATTTATATAGTTTCTGTTTACAATTCGAGTGGCGAGATTTGAAATAAAACATGAGCTGCAGTTATAAGAACCAGTTTTCCATCCTTGTTCTCACACTGTGACCTCCAGCTGACCTGCATGTACAACCTGATCCGTGACGACCTCTCTCAGAACTTCACAGATTATCCTCCAGACATGCTTCTCTACTTGGAGTGAGTCTCTCTCCACATCATAACTGTGTCTGTTGTTTTTAAAGCTAATTATTTCTGCAGTCATTTATAAAAACTATTTTCCACCACTCTACTACAGTATTCAAGATGTCCAGAAAGCAAACTGCAGGCCCTACTTTTCTGCCCTGGGTGCCGCAGACTTTTCTGTGGCCTCCAGCATCTTGAACAAGGGCCCACAGAAGTTCAGGGAAGCTAGAGACTGCTTGGTGAGTATAAAAATAAAATCAAGACTGAGTCAAAGGAGACCTCAGGTGCCATGATGAAAAATACCCAAATAAACAAAAACACTTAAGCCAGATAAAGCTTAGTTATATTTCAATTTGATGAACATGTTTCTTCAGCAGCTTGTAAAAAAGCTGAATATGGGTTTTTATTTCAGAATTAGATCATGTTTATGGCTAAGAAATGTCTTGTTGCAGCCAATTTTTTGCCCATTTTAGACTATGATTTATATGCATGCATGTTCATACTGGTTCCATAAACTTTACACGACGTGGCTAATAACAGCGGGTTGTCACAGCTGTGACCTAATGCAAAATCTGAGTTCTCTGCTCACACCTCAACAACTGAGTCCAGATGTAGTTTGTGCAATCTGTTTTGTAAATCCAGAGACGTTTAAAGTGATAGCACAGACAGAACATTGAGACAAACTTAGCACATAGCAGGAGGGATTTGCATCAAAATGATATACGTGTATGTTAATGTTTAGTCAACGTAAATAATTTGAATGAACATTTTCACTGATGATCTGTATTTTCACTGTTTCAGGGGATCAGTGGCGACAGCCTGAGCAGAGACAATGTGGAGGTCCTGGGGAACATGGTCTGCACTCTGGATAGATCCGACATTGAGAATTCAGATCCTCTCATCCTGGAAAATCTCAAAGCCTGCAAAGACCTCTCTGCCAGCCAGGTGGCTGCTATGGAAACACTGCTGCTGTCTGGGAAAACACAATACGGGTACTAAAAGCAAATCCATGCATTTTATTTTAAAAAATCTCTGCCAGTTCTTCACATTTTGGGGGATTTTCTGACCTTCAGGTGTCAGACAAAATTGATTTTATCCAAAAGGACAAAATTAGTCCTCTTGCCCCCTAATAAAGTGTTGTACAAAATAATTGAGATGAAGATCTATACAAAAATGTATCCATTACCTATTTACATCAATATGACAAAATATATATTGTCTTTGATTTTTAGATATGTAACCAACTGGGACCAGCAAACACTGGAGGATCTCAAGATACTTCCCTTTTACTTTACAAGAACCTTCTGGGACCGGTTTACAATTGTGTGTTTTTATCACCTTGGTTACTGTCATGAAAATTGGTCTGCTTATATTTTTTGAAAATGACTTCTAGATTGTTTTATTCCCTAACATTTATTTACATTTTCTTTCAGTCAATGAAGAGGAAATTCCTTAAGGGTTTTCTTCCAGACATAAGGAAACAAAATCCACACAAGAACAAGCTGAAGTACCTCTTCAAACAGATCAGCCCAGTTTTAGTAAAACCAGGAGAAGGTAAATACTACTAGTAGTATTAATAAGAGTAATGGTGAATTCCTTTGCAAAGCCTATGGCTATGTAAACATAACTAAAGAAATTAACTGTGAAGAGTCAATTATTGACAAAAGGATCGATTATATATCCTGAAGAAATCTCTAACAAATGTATTTCCTGCAAGAAATTAATGTCTAACTACACAGTAGCCTCACTAGCTCTCTTATCGTTACAAGGATGCACTGAGGGCAACATCACCCAGGTGACTGTTAGCGACCCGTCTTTCCCCTTTGGCTACAACATGACGCAGTTCAACCTCTGCCTGGACGTTTCCGTTCTAAAAGATAACCTCTATACTATCTGCCAAAAAGTGGATGATGATGACTTCCAGAAAATCATTCTGAAGAAGCTCAACCAGGTAACTTGGGAACATGTGGCGGTTTGGTCAAACAGCGGTATGCACTTTATGACCTGTAAGAAGCCTTGCGACTAACAGACCCAGTGGCCATCAAGAGATGGCAGGCATTTCATCATTAATGAGTGTCATATTATTTTCATGCATTAAGATTTGACTTCATATTCAACACTTTGCTCTTATAATTTCATAATCTCTACTTCCAGGCATTCCCATCTGGAGTTCCTGATCAGGAAGTACAGATGCTTGCTTCAGTCTCTCGCTCAGCAACACTTGATGACATCTCTAAGTGGAACATCACTGAACTGGATACCTTGGCAGCTCTGATGAAACCTGAAGATGGAACATGGGAGACGGCACAGGTACAGCAGACCGTAGACATTACCAAAACTTTCATTTGACTGGAGTTTGGTAACTTGAGTTTTTCTTCATGATACATTTAGAGCAAAGCAATCATCACCAAGTACCTGAATACCTCTGGAAATTCACTGGGCAGCAGTGAACTGAACATTATTGACTCCAACCTGTGCTCACTGGACACCAGCACGTTACAGACCATCACAGCAGACAGTATCAGGTTGGTGTCAGCGTGGATATAACCAACATATCCACTGTGGTCGTTAAAGTAAAACTGAATGCCTCTGTATCTGTTGTCAGAAATACCAAGCGTCTAGATGTGGCATCATGTTCAACTGAGCAGAAGAGAGTCCTCTACGAGATCAGCAACACCTCCTTCAGCGTCCATCGTGATAATCCGATTAACTTTTTTAACCTGGTTAAAGGCTATCTAGGTGAGATTACATACTCACTATTATCTAATTATCCAAATAAGAATTGCTTTTTAATTTTGTCATTCATTTCTTTTTTGAAAGGTGGAGCATCTCTGGTTGATATAATATCTTTGTCAAAACAAAATATAAGCATGGATGTGAAAACCTTCATGAAACTAAACATCAGTGTTATAACTGTAAGTATAAACAAGAAAGAACTAGCATTAGGTGAATTCTTTGGACAATAATAAATGTTCTCTTCTGAAAAATATAATTTAACTGCAAAAAAATATTTTTTTCAACATTTAATTTTTCTAAACATGCAGGATTTAACTGTTTCCAACGTCCAGAAACTCATGGGGGAACATTTACCGGACCTAAAGTTGTTTGAGAACGACACTGTGATTCAGATGTGGGTAAACTTGCAACAACAGTCGGATCTAGACAGAATGGGTATTGGTCTATCTACCAACAGCACGATCCCTCCAACTACAATGCCCACCCAGGAAACTAGTTTAACAAGTACTGGAACTGCAACTGGAACACGTTCTGACACACAAACAAAAACATCCCTAACCACTTCTGACATACCAGCACTTACTACCACATACAGTTCAGCCATTCATACTGTAAGCAGCTCATGGAGGACAACTAACACTGCAACCGATGCTGGAACATCAACAGGTAATTCTGTGGCTACTGTTGGAACAACAACCGTGAGTGCTGAGTCTCCTCCTTTCACAACAAGACCAAAAGTTTCAAGTAGTACTGGAACTTCAACACAAGATGCTGGAACAATCACAATGTTAGAAACAACTGTTGGAACGAGTTCCTTGATATCAAACCCTAAACCTGAAACAAGTGCTAGAACTTCAACAGGAGATGCTTTGGCCAGTGCTATGACAACAGACTCCGAAAACGGTGTTCTCACAGCAACAACAAACTTAGCAAGTGCTTCAACATCATCATCAACAGGTGGTCCAACTGATTCTTTGACATCTCCAGATTCTGAAACTACAACTAGCACAACAATGCCTTTTCCTACAACCAGTTCTGGAACAATGATGGCAGAAGATACAACTACTAGTGGGACGTCAACAACTACTGAAGCAACAAGCAGAGAGACACTGACCAGTGTTGAAATCAGTGTTAGCACTGCAAGAAAGCATACATTAGCCAGTACCAGTACAGAACTATCAAACACTGCAACCAGCCCTGTTACCCCAGAGCCTCCAACTGAAGGCAAGAGCAGTACAACATCAACACCAGATGCCACAACAACCCCTGAGACAGCAACAGCAGATGTTTCACTTGGTACATCAACAAAAAGCCTCACTGACTCTGAAACGCCAACATTTGCTACCACAACCAAATCTGTGTCAGCAACAATTAATACTGGGAGCAGCTCATGGAGGACAACTAACACTGCAACAAGTGCTAGAACTTCAACAGGAGATGCTTTGGCCAGTGCTATGACAACAGTAGACTCCGAAAACAGTGTTCTCACAGCAACAACAAACTTAGCAAGTGCTGCAACATCATCATCAACAGGTGGTCCAACTGATTCTTTGACATCTTCAGATTCTGAATCTACCACTAGCACAACAATGCCTTTTCCTACAACCAGTTCTGGAACAATGATGCCAATAGGTACAACTACGAGTGGGACGTCAACAACAACTGCAGCCACAGGAAGTGAGACTCAGACCACTCTCACAATCAGTGCTACCACAACAACAAAACAAACTTTAACCAGTTCAGAACTATCAAACACTGCAACCAGCCCTGTTACCCCAGAGCCTCCAACTGAAGGCAAGAGCAGTACAACATCAACACCAGATGCCACAACAACCCCTGAGACAGCAACAGCAGATGTTTCACTTGGTACATCAACAAAAAGCCTCACTGACTCTGGAATGCCAACATTTGCTACCACAACCAAATCTGTGTCGGCAACAATTAATACTGGGAGCAGCTCATGGAGGACAACTAACACTGCAACAAGTGCTAGAACTTCAACAGGAGATGCTTTGGCCAGTGCTATGACAACAGTAGACTCCAAAAACAGTGTTCTCACAGCAACAACAAACTTAGCAAGTGCTGCAACATCATCATCAACAGGTGGTCCAACTGATTCTTTGACATCTCCAGATTCTGAATCTACCACTAGCACAACAATGCCTTCTCCTACAACCAGTTCTGGAACAATGATGCCAATAGGTACAACTACGAGTGGGACGTCAACAACAACTGCAGCCACAGGAAGTGAGACTCAGACCACTCTCACAATCAGTGCTACCACAACAACAAAAAAATCTTTAACCAGTACCAGTTCAGAACTATCAAACATTGCAACCAGCCCTGTTACCCCAGAGCCTCCAACTGAAGGCAAGAGCAGTACAACATCAACACCAGATGCCACAACAACCCCTGAGACAGCAACGGCAGATGTTTCACTTGGTACATCAACAAAAAGCCTCACTGACTCTGAAACGCCAACATTTGCTACCACAACTAAATCTGTGTCAGCAACAATTAATAATGTAAGCAGCTCATGGAGGACAACTAACACTGCAACCGATGCTGGAACATCAACAGGTAATTCTGTGGCTACTGTTGGAACAACAACCGTGAGTGCTGAGTCTCCTCCTTTCACAACAAGACCAAAAGTTTCAAGTAGTACTGGAACTTCAACACAAGATGCTGGAACAATCACAATGTTAGAAACAACTGTTGGAACGAGTTCCTTGATATCAAACCCTAAACCTGAAACAAGTGCTAGAACTTCAACAGGAGATGCTTTGGCCAGTGCTATGACAACAGACTCCGAAAACGGTGTTCTCACAGCAACAACAAACTTAGCAAGTGCTTCAACATCATCATCAACAGGTGGTCCAACTGATTCTTTGACATCTCCAGATTCTGAAACTACAACTAGCACAACAATGCCTTTTCCTACAACCAGTTCTGGAACAATGATGGCAGAAGATACAACTACTAGTGGGACGTCAACAACTACTGCAGCAACAAGCAGAGAGACACTGACCAGTGTTGAAATCAGTGTTAGCACTGCAAGAAAGCATACATTAGCCACTACCAGTACAGAACTATCAAACACTGCAACCAGCCCTGTTACCCCAGAGCCTCCAACTGAAGGCAAGAGCAGTACAACATCAACACCAGATGCCACAACAACCCCTGAGACAGCAACAGCAGATGTTTCACTTGGTACATCAACAAAAATCCTCACTGACTCTGAAACGCCAACATTTGCTACCACAACCAAATCTGTGTCAGCAACAATTAATACTGGGAGCAGCTCATGGAGGACAACTAACACTGCAACAAGTGCTAGAACTTCAACAGGAAATGCTTTGGCCAGTGCTATGACAACAGTAGACTCCGAAAACAGTGTTCTCACAGCAACAACAAACTTAGCAAGTGCTGCAACATCATCATCAACAGGTGGTCCAACTGATTCTTTGACATCTTCAGATTCTGAATCTACCACTAGCACAACAATGCCTTTTCCTACAACCAGTTCTGGAACAATGATGCCAATAGGTACAACTACGAGTGGGACGTCAACAACAACTGCAGCCACAGGAAGTGAGACTCAGACCACTCTCACAATCAGTGCTACCACAACAACAAAACAAACTTTAACCAGTTCAGAACTATCAAACACTGCAACCAGCCCTGTTACCCCAGAGCCTCTAACTGAAGGCAAGAGCAGTACAACATCAACACCAGATGCCAAAACAACCTCTGAGACAGCAACGGCAGATGTTTCACTTGGTACACCAACAAAAAGCCTCACTGACTCTGAAACGCCAACCTTAGGTACCAGTAACAGTCCTGGGTCAGCATTATCATCTCCTGGCACTACTACTGTGGTAAGAACTTGAACCTCAATAGAGGATATCATTTTGTCTCTTCTATTTTTGTGTCTGCCTGTTGTGATGTTCTAACATGCCAGCCTTTTAATGATCTACTTGTGAGCTTTCTCTTCTCCAGGGCACTTTTACATCTCAGTCTGACAAAAAAAAATTGGCTTTAGTTTCAGTTTGGATTCAACATTTTCAACCAGTGTAATATTCTTTTGCAGAGATGTACAACTTGCTCTGGGTTTTCTAACCTCAGCCTTGCACATTTAATATCTTGCACTTTTTATTCTTTAACACCAACTTATACATAACAATCTACATCTACAAGAAGAAAAGCAAACTTTTAGCACATAAATCTCAAGAATTGTAAAATGTATGATGTGTAGGTTTTTAATCTGTTTTCTAAAAATGCATCGTCTCTGGCTGTACCATCCTGATGTTCACTAAACCAATTCATTCACACCTCTTTTTTCCTCCTAAAACTGAATTTCCCCACAGACCCAGTCTTCCAACTACACACAGAACCTGACATTGGCCTTTCTTGAGGCTGTGCTGGATAAAAATTTCTCCATGTCGGCTGTTAGTGATGAGGATTTCCTGCTATGGCTTAGGCTGCAACTCAGACCTTTGCTGGTCAATCTCTCTCCAGCTATGGTTATTCACCTCTTTGGTATTGTGAAAAACAGGAGCTGCAACAGCAGCCAAGAGATGTAAGTATCTATTCAATACATTTATGAAATTACAGTAGATATAAAAATATTACAAAATGGCTCCATCTTTTAGGCAATACATTGTATAATGTGATATTGATTATTGGTTTAAATTAGTAACTGATCATTTCCATTCAGGATTTCAGTGCTTGAAACTGTGCAGATGACACTCAGCGACGAAACCAAGGCAGAGATCTACAAAAATATGATCCTCTTCCTCCAAGGTAGAAAATAATGCTTACAACAAAAGAAAAGAAGCTTATTCTCTCTTTGACATTTCTTGGTTGCTTTAGTACATTTTTAACATCAGTCTAAACATCTTAAAAACAGTACATTTCTCAGGACATTTAGTTGAAATGGTAAACTATGATTATCTGTAAAAACACAAAATCTTACCCAATATTTGTGGTCTAGTTTCTAGTGCTAATATCTTAGCACACTTAAAATAAGAAAACTAACTTACAGTTAACTTTTCAGCAAGATATAGGAGCTCGTTTGAAGTCAATCATACCATAATATTGATAAAAATGTAATGGAGTGAAATAATCTGCCATTCACGACATTTTCCCATAAACTAAAATGTCTTATTCCACTGGCAGATTATTAGGCCTTCGCAGCGCTTCGCTGCTCAGGCCTATTGTAATCATAGTGTTATGTTTCTTTCAAAACCCCCTCCTCTGTGACCTTACTTCATCGCACAGATATGAAAATCGGTACACTTGTAGAGCTCCCCAAGACGCACAGAGAATTCAATTCACGTCATAGTGCAAGTCAAACAGGAAGTAGGCCATTTTGGATTGAAGCTCTAATTTTCAAGCCCTTTTGGAAGTTTATAGCCTTCGCATTTGATCGAACTCCTCCTAGGGATTTCGATCGATCGGCTACTGCGAACGGTCTCTATCTGACCCCTTTGACCTGATCAACATGAAACTGTGTTCAGAGACAGAAGACATGGATTTCAACCCTGACCAGTTTCAGTGGAGCAGGTGTGCGTGGCGGTGTGGCGAAGTGACATGTAACGCTGTTGCCATACATTTGGCTCTAAATTCCAGTTTCAAGCTGAGCTCCATCAACCTTACTGGGATGAATCCTTATCTGCACTGACAGGAATCCACAACAATCTTTGGTGGGCGTGGCCTAATTTCTCTACAGCGCCCCCTAGAATATTTTAAATGATCAGCCCCAAGCCATGCTTTATCCCAGAGTTATGAACCTTGGTACACATGTGTATCTTGTCAGAACGTACAAAAAAACCTCTCTTGGAGCCATGGTCCATTCCCAACAGGAAGTCGGCCATTTTGGATGAAAACCGCCATTTTCTCTTTTTTATCGACATCGTATCTGACCAAACTTGTCTTACAGCATTTGACATACACACTCACTCAGCACAGTCTTGAGGCATAGTAGGTCAAAAAGTATCAAAGGATTTCTCATACATCAAAGCATGTGGGCGTGGCTAAGTGTCAAACTTTGACTATTTGCCATGAAACATCAAGGTTCAATAACTTCCACATGCAAGGTCACAGCTGCATCAGACTTTCTATGTCTCATTACAGACCAGTCCTCATCACATTTACTTGGTCAATTGATATCACCTTAGCCCCGCCCCCTTCCAACAGGAAGTCACCTGTTTTTTCTGCTGGATCTCTTACTTTTACTCTTTGATTCATATAGGCTTAAACCTGTGCCAAGTGACATAAATGACATGATGATGGATTCTGTCAACACTGGCTGCTGGCTGAACCGTGTGGGCGTGGCCGAATGGCCAATTTCAGTCCCTCGCCGTTTGCATGCGATTGTCTCAAAATTATACATTCATAATCGGATTTGCACCAAACTTTTTAAAACTGATTTTTGTCAGCCTGTAAAGAGCCCAATAGCATTAAATTGTCATTTGACTCCACTGCGCCCTCTAGGTTAATCAATCGGGTATATCCCCTTGCTGCATCAGCCGATCTGCACCAGATTTTTCGTGCGTCGTCAGGGAGCACTGGCGAATGCATCGGGTGGACGGTGGATGGGTGCGGGAACTGGGTGAGGCCTCTGCGGCTGGCGGGCGGGCGGTGTCGCCGGAACCCCCACGGTCGCCATGAGGTCGGAGCAGCGCTGAGCTGCGAGGGCCGTTCGAGGCTGCTTGCAACTTTAATTTTACTTATAGCTCATATCTTTTCATCAATATTAAGGAACTGACTTAAAACAAGCTCCCATTACTTGCTGAAAAGTTACTTGTAAGTTAGATTTGTTTTATTTTGAGTGTACTGACATATTTGTACTAGAAGCTAGATCAAAAATAGATTTTTGGTTTTTGCAGTGTGGATTTTCTGCAGAATTCCCAAATCCATCTCCTGAAATAAAGACAGATCAATTAACATATCAATGCTCTCAGAGACACAGCTCCAGGAATTCTGGTTTTTGAATAAACTATTCAATATGTTTAATGTCACTGTGAAATTTGTACTCTAAAATGTTTCTGATTGAAACTACAAAAAAATCTAAATAACAAGAAGGAAACATGCAGATTTTCTCAAGAACAATTATCCTTGTGCTCCTTGTTATAAAGTGACAATAGTCTTTTGCAGCAGCATAGCAATATCTCATGCATAACAGGCAGGATATGATGCACAACCATCACCCTAATCTTTAGCTCTACCCCCCAGATACTCAATCAGATTTCAGTCAGGTCTCTGACTGGGTTGCTTCTAGATCTTAAAATGATTTCTAGTTGGGAGAAACATGTTAGTAAAATTAAAGTAGAACTTTAAACCTAAATCTGCTAGGGGTACAAACGATTTTCAGTGTAGTTGATTGAAAACTTCCAAGAGGTGTTTCAGCAGTAATACTTTTGTAGATTAAAAAGTATCACTTTTTCAAGCTCAAATAACAAATGGAACATCAGTCCAGTTGTGTATGACTACCCATGTTGTTTATTATTGTGGTGCTACTGTCCTTTAGTCTCTAGTAGCTTGAGAGGGAAAAGAGCAGATGGTCCGACATTGGGATGCAAACCTGGGATAGCTGCTTTAGAAGAAGCAACTGGGTGTGATTTGCTGAAGCTGATGAAAGTCATGAAAACTTGACATCTTTAAGAATTTCAGCTTAATTCTACAAAAAAATGCCCCAAAGCAACCACAGCAGAAATAAAACTGAAAAGTCTTTTCTGTCCACCGATGTCTTGTTTGTACCCAGAATAAGATGCTTTACTTTGCAACACAGATCAAACGCCACTAAAGTGTTACAGTGGTGGAAGCTTCTACATCTTCCTGAAGAACAACTTCCTCAGCTTTGGCTTTCCTGATGTCCCGTCATTCATCTCTCTTCTTCCACCAACACGCAAATCAGAGGTACAGCTAAATATCTGAATATGAACAACATTTATACACACAGATAAAAGGGAACGGATAGAAAGGAGATTTTTGGGGCAATTTTGTTTATACATACTTCTATATTAGGAATCCAAAAATGGACTCATTCACGTAATCGAGCTAAATTAACTTAAAAAGTGTTTTCTTCTGTTTTCAGCTCCTAAATACCATTAGCACCTCAGAACTGCGTCAGTTCCTCATTCAGCCTGGCGCAATCAGTAACAGTTCAGGCATCTGCATCATCTTCAGCAACTACAACAACACTCCTTCCTTCCTAGAAAACGTATGTCCTCATCTCAAATTTAAATGTGTAGTAACATCTATGGGTGAATCTGGTTGTGTTCTCCTCACTGTTTAATATTTCTGTACAACACCTGCAGGAGGACGTCCCAGATGATGTGAGGAGGATCATCCTTCCCTGTGTTTGGCCTTTGGCTCTGAGCAGCAACAGAAGATCTGAGGTTGATCTGTGGTTTAACGTACGTTTGAGGAACTATCTGAGGTTCCTCACCAAGGATCTCATCAGCTTCAACAAAGTGCAGAATGCCTCGTGTCTCACCTTCCAAAAACTGTGAGTCAGTGTCTCATGTTGTCATAACATTGACAAAAGGTCCCCATGTAACCACATTTCATTGCTTCCTGTTCCACAGGGTGTCTTTCATGGGAAAGAACTTCACCTTCACCAGTTCAGACTTTGGACAGCCAGATGTGTACACCACCATCAGAAGCTACCTTGGTGCTGGTGAGATTTGGAGAAAAATGTGACACGAGATAGACGTCTTAAGTCTCTTTTACACTTTAAGAATATATTTTTGATTAATTGGTGTTGTTACATCCCCAAGTCTAGGGGTAGAGGAGGGGAAAGTAACAAATGACCCGGGTATGAAGAGGCAAAACCAGGAGGCTGTAGTTAATGTTTTATTTAAAAATAAGCCAGGTAGAATCTTGAAAAACCTGAGGAAAAAATGAGAGTGTAAATAACAAAATCCAGGGTTTCTAATAAGACACAATCCTCCAACAATCTAACCTGGGAGAGACCAGGAACCTGGTGTCTTCATAAACACTCATGCCCCACTCATCTACTAGCCTGGAAAAAGAGAATAAGTGCACACACTTCCCTCAAACCACCACAAAGCTGCAGCACACATGCTACCCAGTTGGCCAAGAGGCCCTGAGATCAGTTCCCACCAGCTTTATACTTCATGAGGCAGAGTGGAACCAGCTGCGACTGCTTAAGTTGCAAGAACTCAGCAGCAACCTGGAATTGACAAACACAGATGCAGTCACCACAGCATGTAACAGTGTTTATGCATTCAGACAGTAATAAGTCCATGAAAAGTTTGATTTTTGGAAACGGATAGAAAACATCTATTACATTTTAATGACATTAGTGAAGTCTGCTGCCTAAAACACTGAAAATCCCTGTTTTTCCTCAGAATCTGTGGCCAGATGCTACAACGCCACAGACCCAGATCTGAACTCCACCTCCTGGTTTGTCAACTACATCGGCAGCTTTGTGATATTTATCACTCTGGATGATTTCAAAAACTTTGTCAACACCTCTCAGGTATTTCTGCAAACTTTCAAATCGGAACCTACCAACAAACAAAATCAGAATTTTACAAACTTGACCTGTGTGATCCAGCAGGTTTCGTCTGAATGTCTCTGACCTGTTTTGTGTTTTGCTCATCTATTTTTGAAGCTGATTGTGTTCTTGGAGGATAAAGCTAATCTGGAGCTCTTTAACAACGCAGCGATCCCACAAGATGTAACAGACTACTACATCTTGCAGCTTTATGAGTTCTACCCATCCTTTGGACTCATGATGTAACTATCCACCAGTTTGAAAAGGAAACATTATTATTACAAGAAAGTAATAAGTTTTATTCATTTTGCTAAAATCATCCTTCAACATGTCACCTTTCATTCAGGCTCCCAGGCTCTTTACTCTGCTCGCCTGACATCCCAAGCTCCTTATTTACTTCTCTTAGTGAGAACGATACGATGGCCATCTTGGACAAGCTGAAGACATTCTGCAACAGCACAGAGAATCCTGAGGTACCAGATGAAAACGTCACAGAGGTTCTGCTCAGTGACCGTCTGTATGACCTGTAGCAACATGCTTTTCTCTTTATTTCATTCAAGATTTCTCTTTTTTTGTCACACAGAAATCATTTGATTGCACTGATGGGTTTAAATGCAGGAAAACAAGATAAAAGCAAATATTGTCTATACAGTGGACCCCTGTTAATGGCGGGGGTTAGGAACCACTGCTGTCTGCTGAAATCCACCAGTACTTCTGACCCCATTAAAAATGGTTTTAACTGATTATTTCAGTAGCTCAAGCCCTTCCTGTCCATCCATTGTATATCCCCACAGTTCAGTTTATGTATCCAATAGTTATTGGGCAAAAGGTGGGGTCACAAATCACCAGTCCGTCACAGGGCAACACAGATACAGTGCAAGATCACTTATGTCTCTCAGGCCTTTATGATCTGTTTTCTGCGTTAACCTGGAAAGATCTTACCACTCCATTCCAATTTTCACGACAATCCTCCTCACATCACTTCAGTGACCAGTTTAGGCCCCAGGACAAGTGTTTCATTGTGCAGCCTGTGCAGACACCAAATATACCCTAATATGCATTAATACTCACAGTGGAAACCATCTTAGCACTACAGCTGAAGCTAATATCCATGCACTTCCTTATCTACGCCCTTGGGGGTTTAGCCAATCAGCGCCAAGGAGAATTCACGGCACTTTTACATTAAGTGCTTTGCAAATCCCAGCCAATAGCATGTCAACTAGCATTGCATCTAGGTATTTCAGCTTCCTAAGCTGCATTTTATATCAAATATGTCAGGATAAGCTGTTGAATAAGTCAGCAAATAGGCTCATTTTCCATGAATAATTTGATGAATTTGCACATTTTTAAGCACAAAGAGGCAGTATCCACTGACCAACGCCTACTGAGCTTTGTTTTCAGTCACCGATGCAACTTGCTATAGAATTCCCTTTTGTTGCCCGGCTCAGAAGACTGCAACAAGAAACTGGGAGGACACGAAAACAAGAACCATTTTAAGCCCTTCAGAGAAAATTATTGATAAAAATGATTGTCTGGGGTAATGGGCAGCAGCCCAACAACCGCTACACCAGCGCGTGCTCCCTCGGCCTGGTCCTCTGTCTGGTGCAGATCTCGCTCGGCCATGGAGTGGACGGCCCACACAGGTCTCAGCCTCTGCTCCCACACCGGGTCAAGCGACTGCCGCACCCCACGCCGTCTGGCCCCTGCCCCGGCTCCGGCTCCGGATCTCATCTGCCATGATGAGAGGAACGGGCGTTCCATAAATACGATCCAGGTGGACACATGATCATAAGAGCCTCCCACAATTTGAAGACCTTAATTAAAAGAAAATTAACCGGCCACATTGCAACACAGCAGGGAGCCATCACACCGTTCTATAAATCTGGGTTCATTTAAACCCAGCAGGTTCAGATGTGTTGATCTGCTCACAAATGATCATTTATACAAAGACTGTATACAAAGATGGTAGAATTCTTAAAAATATGAAAATGTCACAAAAAACAGTTATATTTATTTAATATATGATGAACTGTTGTGATGTAGAGGGATGTTTGACCAGAAATTTAGTTCACAGCCATTAATGATGCATGTTTTATTAAACAGAGATCTGCAGCTCTGGCGTCCAACATCAAGGTCTTCACAGCGCAAACGTTTGAAGACCTTGGAAATGCGTCTTCTGGCCTGACAAACAGCCAGATCCTGTCTGTGTCGTCTGAGGTGCTGGTTTTGTCTTTGTCCATCCTGAGCTCAGTGAACACCTGGGGACAGGACCAGGCCAGCAACATCATCCACCGCATCACCTCCTCAAGCTTTCAGGTACAAACCCGACAATATACATAATAATCACGTCTTTTATCCATGAAGTGTAAACTAAATATAGCTCGACAGATTAGAAAGTTGCCTGCAATCAGCTTCCAGTTCACTGATCATGTTTTTAATGGGTGGAATATGACTGACAGATCAACAGTGCAGCCTCTCTGGAGTCTCTGGGGACTCTTATCATTGGAGTTCCTTCAAAGTCAATCAACAATATCTCAGCTTCTGAAGTACTCAGTGCGTCCAAGAACCCAACGCTTGTTTCCAACATGCTGGAAGCCCCGAAGGTTGTCCAGGAGGCTTTTGTCAAAAAGGTAAAAAGATGAGACTTCTATCTTAACTTCATTCATGATCATCTATTCAGAGCATCGTGTGAATAAAACAAGACAAATCTGCCACTTAGTTCCTAGTTGGGATTGGGAACCTATTTGTGTAGAAAATACAGATATTTCAATATGTATGTTTGATTTTAATCTTTATTTATAAATGAAAGACACACAATGAAACATCGACTGAAAGTTGTGCATCAACTATACAAGTTGCAGCGACTAAAATGTTCCACGTGTAGCTTTTCAGACTGATGCAGTTAAAACACGTAACAGTTCTACTCATTAGACTTAAAAACAAGCTTTGTTATAGTGTCCAAACAGTGAAAAGACTCAAGAACTGGTAGAACTTTTTCTCTTGCTTACTGCTGAGTGAATGCATAATCTAATGCATGTAAACCTCCATCCAGATCATTTCTGTGGACTCCAGTCCAGCCAAAGTGGTGGAGAACGTCCCTGATGCCTTAGCAACGGAGATCCCACCCTCCCTGCTGCTGTTTCCTGAGGGAACAGCCAACATCACTGCGATAAACAAGAAGATGTGGACCGCAGATCAGGTCAGTGTTTCCTGTTTAATGCAGAATGGATAATAGCGTGAAGTAGATCCAGGCTGTCAGTGGATTAACTTTGAAACACGCGCAATCTCCCAAAAGCTAAATTAGTAAAAAAGAGTTTGACAAGCTATATTAAATATGCAAAGGTAACGCAAAAGTTGAAAATATGTCCACTTGGAGACTTCTACTGATGTGTAAATGTGTCCAATATTTTTCTTAGAAATGTAAAGGAACATTTTTTCATGCTACCTGAACACATGCAGAAGGTTTATGTGAGGAACTAAGTACAGCAAAGCATCGTTCTAAAAATATCTAACATGGACCATAATCAATCTATCCAGGCACTGGCTACAGCTGCTTTACAATTTTAACCTTTTAAAACAATGCAAACAAATCTACAGTCAAGTCTGTACTTCCTATTTCTTAATGTTTCAGAACAATATAAAATCAAAGTAATCTTATGAATGAAAATTATTCTTTGTTTACCACTGATGAAAGTAAAAAAAAACAACATTATATGCACTTTTAAATAATTTTTTATTATGATTCAAGTGTGCCAGAAAAAAACAAGATGTTTGTAAGAAAGTATAAATTGTAATCTTATAGTTCTCGGTATTTAATTTCATTGGCTTGTAGTTTTTGTTCAGACAACAGTTTAACGCCAAGCTAACCTGAATTTACTCCTTTGCTTTTCAAATTTAGAAAGCAGAAGTTCAACTAACATCTTAATGTCTTTTTTCTGTGTTTTTCAGGCCACCATGTTTTTTGCGACGCTGGCTGAGGCAGATTTTGACACTGAGCAGTAAGTGAACAAACCTGCCAACCCTGGTATTTATTGTGAATCTTTGAATATCTCCGGTGTAATCTTTCTTGCCTTTTCTCCAAAGACTTTCTCCATTTGTGCTGCAAGGCTTCACATGCGGCACGGTTAAGAAAATGAGTAAAGCCCAAATCAGTCAGTTGATCCACGCCTGCAGGCCGAGGAAAGGCAGGGCTAAGGTGGAGCTGAAGGAACCTCAGGTAAGATCTGGAGCAACACTAACAAGTCACTTCATGGGAAGCAGCGAACCGTGTCTACTCTACATTAAACGTTATAGTCCACACATTTGAATCAATTAATTCAACCTTCTCACACTGTGACCTCCAGCTGACCTGCATGTACAACCTGATCCGTGACGACCTCTCTCAGAACTTCACAGATTATCCTCCAGACATGCTTCTCTACTTGGAGTGAGTCTCTCTCCACCTAATTATTGTAACTATTGTGCCAGCTGTTTGAAAGTTATCTGATCACTAATATCTTTTTTACAACAATCCCCACCAACAGCTCCAAAAATGTCCAGAAAGCAAACTGCAGGTCCTACTTTTCTGCCCTGGGTGCCGCAGACTTTTCTGTGGCCTCCAGCATCTTGAACAAGGGCCCACAGAAGTTCAGGGAAGCTAGAGACTGCTTGGTGAGAGCCAATAAAAAAGAGAATCAATAGACAAAGAGCCTATCTGCAGCATGCATCAAAGCACACATTACACATGTGCCTCAAATTATTCTTCTACAGCAGAGTAATGGAACGTATTCACTGATTTGAACGTTTTTCACTGTTTCAGGGGATCAGTGGCGACAGCCTGAGCAGAGACAATGTGGAGGTCCTGGGGAACATGGTCTGCACTCTGGATAGATCCGACATTGAGAATTCAGATCCTCTCATCCTGGAAAACCTCAAAGCCTGCAAAGACCTCTCTGCCAGCCAGGTGGCTGCTATGGAAACACTGCTGCTGTCTGGGAAAACACAATACGGGTACTAAAGAAATTAATCCAGTCATTTAGTCTGCAGGGAAAAATCACTCAGCTTCTGTTGTCCTGCATTTTAATATAAATCGAGATAAAGTGGGCTCTTTATTCACATCTAACATACTTGGATGTTACATTATCTGCTAAAATAATCAGATAGACTTAGATGGATTTCACAGCAACATACCAGGCAACAATTGATCACTTGCTTGTTGTCTGAATGATGATTTATGTATATTTAAATATTTGTTAGATGTGTCATATTTGCACAAACCTTTTTTCAGAGCTGTAAACAGCTGGGACCAACAGACACTAGAGGGGCTGGGAACACTTCCTTTGTATTTAACAAGAAACATCTGGACACATTTCACAGCTGTAAGTCTGATGACGTTAAGATGCGACATTAAGTCACCTAACAACAACTCATTTGTCTTTGCATGAAAGAACTGTCATATTATCTCTACTTTGTCAGGCAACACAGAAAAGATTCCTTAAGGGTTTCATGCCTGACCTAAGGATACAAAAAACACAGAAGTGGAAGCTCAAGAACCTGTTTTCACAGCTCACCCCTCCAGCAGCAAAACGAGAAGCAGGTAAACCCTTTTAAAAGCAGCTACTGAAGCCAAAGCTGCAAGATTTCCTAAATGACTAAAGGTTGAGTTATTTAAGTGGAATAAATTAGTTGCAAACCAATCCCAACTCGTTTTCTCAAACTTTTAAAAGGATGCAGTGAGAGGAACATCACCCAGGTGACCGTCAGTGACCCTTCCTTCCCCTTTGGCTACAATCAGCTGCAGTTTCAACTCTGCCTGGACGTTCCCATTCTGAAAGACAACCTCTACTCCATCTGCCAGAAAGTGGATGATGATGGTTATAAAAGGATCATCCTCAATAAACTCAACCAGGTGACATGGGAATATCTGTTACTTTTTAAAGAGAATCAAAGTGTTTTGGTGGTAAAATCCAAGTGCTTTTTTATGGTTTTCACAGCTGCTTTTAATCCAACCTCCTCCTCTTACAGTAAAAACACTTTCCCAGAGTTTAGTGTAGTTGTTGGTTTCTCCGGAAGCTTTTAAATGTGCCAGATATGTACATATTCATGTGCATGTGTGAGTTTGCCTGTGTGTGCCTGCCAGATCCACCGGGTGGCGGACCCTGATAAAGAGGGTTGCTAACTAAAAGCGGTTGCCAACGACTGGACTGAGCTCAAACTGATTTGTACATTTTCAAAAATAAGTGCAAACTCTCACTCATCACAAATAAGTTTAAAAGCAGAATTCGATGTACTTCATTTTCAAAGACGATGATAACGCATGTAATGTCAGATTTTGGTGTTTGTTCATCACAGTTTGTCTCAATCTGTCTCTCCAGGCATTCCCATCTGGAGTTCCTGATCAGGAAGTACAGATGCTTGCTTCAGTCTCTCGCTCAGCAACACTTGATGACATCTCTAAGTGGAACATCACTGAACTGGATACCTTGGCAGCTCTGATGAAACCTGAAGATGGAACATGGGACACGGCACAGGTACAGCAGACCGTAGACATTACCAAAACTTTCATTTGACTGGAATTTGGTAACTTGACTTTTTCTTCATGATACATTTAGAGCAAAGCAATCATCACCAAGTACCTGAATACCTCTGGAAATTCACTGGGCAGCAGTGAACTGAACATTATTGACTCCAACCTGTGCTCACTGGACACCAGCACGTTACAGACCATCACAGCAGACAGTATCAGGTTGGTGTCAGCGTGGATATAACCAACATATCCACTGTGGTCGTTAAAGTAAAACTGAATGCCTCTGTATCTGTTGTCAGAAATACCAAGCGTCTAGATGTGGCATCATGTTCAACTGAGCAGAAGAGAGTCCTCTACGAGATCAGCAACACCTCCTTCAGCGTCCATCGTGATAATCCGATTAACTTTTTTAACCTGGTTAAAGGCTATCTAGGTGAGCATGCCTGGTAACTGCCTAACTGTACAACTAAGGACCCTTCAGTAAGGTAACCTTCCTATTTCTGGTCGGTAGGTGGAGCACCTCAAGCAGATATTGCAGCGTTATCAAGACAGAACATCAGCATGGATGTCAACACTTTCAGGAGTTTGGATATAAATGTGATAACTGTAAGTTTACATGTGAAACAAACGATACCAGAAAACTGTGTGAGAAGTTTCTGTGGATGGAAAGTCAGTTTAGTGGCCAAAGCTACAAAACAAATCTCAACCTAGTGCATTTACTTACAGTAACTGCGTGGTCCTGAAAATTAAAGATCCTCAAAGAAATCTTCCTGTGTTTGTTTTTTTCCGACACAGAATCTGACTGTGGCCAACGTCCAAGGTCTGATGGGTGAAAACCTACGAGATCTCAAGCTGTTTGAGAATGATATTGTGGTTCAGACCTGGGTGAACCTACAGCTACAGTCTGACCTGGACACACTAGGTTTGAATCTAATCACCACTAGGGCAGACCCAACAGTACCAACCGCTACAAACAGCACTGAGCCACAAGGTAAAACTATCACCTTTCTCTTTAAAAATGGTCCAGGTTGGAATCAACAACAGTGCGGTGACGGTGTGTTTACATCTGAAATTCAGATGAACTACTGCCTAAAATGAAAAAATATTTGGCCATCAGCAGTGTGTTTTCTGTACTGAACAGTTTTCATTTGTAACTGTTGGAGCTTTGTGAGCTAAAAGATAAATTAGACATCTTACGGATCTTATGTGATTAAATAACAATTCTAATGAACCATCTTGTTTCATTTAAGTGTCTGCAGTAACGTGTTCATGGTGTGGTGCCAAAGGTCTTCTGTTGTAGTTTTACTGTTTACAGCCACTAGGGGGTGCCACTGTCTAACAAACTTAATTCTTTGTTTTAGGAAACAGAAACAGTTCAAGTACAACCCCGGCCAGTACAGCAATATCATCCCAATGTGAGCATACTTTACTTACATTAACTCCTTTCTAAATATTCAGCAGCAGAGTTTAAATCAGAAATGTTGTAAATGGACTGTGTTTGTTTGATTTACAGCTGCAACCACCAGTGGTGTCCTGGAGTTCACAAAATCACCAGTCTCTGTTCTCCTGACTGCTCTGCTCACAGCTGCTCTACGAATAATCCTACAACCAGCCTAATTATTGCACTGCTGCAATAACTCAGGCAATGCTTTCATACAGCCTACAGTTATTATCACTATTAGCTCTATTATTTACTCACATGTACAAAAAATACTTCATCTCACCTTTTCGATGTCTTTATTAGCATCATGAAACTAATCTAAGAAGAATCATTTAAATCTTTACATAACTAGTTGATGGAAATTAGGGGAAAATTAAAAAGAACATTCATATAAAGTGCTAAATCATGATACAATTAATTGCATTGGTTTTTATCCTTCCAGATGTAATTCTTTTCTTCCTGTACTTTGTCCTGTACTTTAAACATTATCTAAATAAATAAATGCATATGAATAAACATGCTAAGAGTGTCTTTCTAATTGCAAACATCTTGCAAAACCTGAAGAATGCGACATCATTTCATCTTACATCAACTTCAACAATCGGATGATACGACAAGTTTCATGTGAAGCACCCATCTTAGCTGTGAACTCCAGAACATCGTAGAGGAATATTTTTATAAACTGTTTCAGAAGTATTTCTGTTTCATTCAGTTTTACGCTCCTCGAATCTGAAACAAACTTCAAGAAAACTGTAAAACTGCTGACACACTGAGTTCATTTAAATCACAATTGAAAGCTCACCAGATTAGAAACCAGATTAGAAACAACTGGAACATTGCTATGTTGCCCATCTTTGCCTTCTGTACTAGGTAAGAGCCTTCTAGATTTGCTTGTGTAGCAATAAAGACCAATAAATGTTAACTTTTTTCAATAGCTCATCCTCAAATCCAACATATCCTCTAATACACATACAGTAACCTTCACTTAATTTCCCTGCAATACACATCATGATCAACTCACACATTCCTTTAAAATTAAGCAAAACAGCCAAACCTTAAGTTAAATGTGAACCCTTAGTTTACTGACCTATCTTACCTTCATAAACTACACCTGGTGATATCCAACCTGGCAAATACATGCACAGTTTGCAACACCAGATTCCTTCATTTGAAAATCTTTATAAAATACAGAGAGAGCACAAGTCGATGCACCAAAACCCTTCAGTGCTATCAGGATATCCTACCTGTTTCACATTGGTAGGTCGCATATTTATCTCTGAAATTCCCTGATTAGAAAATTTTATCTTTGTATATGGTGATGCACTAAATTATTAATCAGAATATACTACCTTTTTTTAAAATACAAAGGTATTGCAGTTCATGTCTTAACGTTGTAATATCCTACCAATTTCTAAACATAAGTGTTTGTAAGAATGAAACCGTTTCAAACAGGTGAAACAAGTTTTTATTGAAATTAAATTAAGCGCAAAAATCTACAAATACAGATCCAAGCAAACTCTCTTTTGAACGTTAATACATTGTATGGCAGTCTTTATCAAAGCAAAGTCAAAATGTCTCCACCGAACTGCAGGGGTCACTGTGCACCTGAAATGATAGGATATACTTTTTAATATGCTAATATTCATATACTAATATTAAACCATAGACATGCACAGTTTCAATCATGTAATATCGCCATCAACATCTATTTAGCATGGTTTAATAAAAAAAAGCATTATTAAACAAATATTTTACAGTATAGGGATAAAACAAGATATTGGTCCTGACTCATGTGATCAGTGCCGAGCGATGACTGTCTTGTTTATAGTATACAATATGGTAACAACTAGGCCTGTCACGATAGCAAATTTTGCTGAGCGATTAATTGTCTCAAAGATTATTGCGATAAACGATAATATTGTCTGAAGACCTTTTTACACTGATTTAATGGAAATGATGTAATAATGCATGCGATTTCCTGCCAAAGATAAATACACTTTATTTTCAAAATAATATTTAACACTGGAGCTGATAAACAAAATAAATAAAACAACCAAAAACAAAATGGATTCTCAGTCTCCATTAACAAAAAATGTACTTGATAAAAACTAAACAACATAAAGCCAAAGTGGAAATAAATACTGCATTCAACCAAAAGATTATGAAGTCTGTATATTATGTTGCCCTTCAGTAATAATTAGATCTAAATAGAGAAGATGGGCACATCCACTACCTGATGCAATAATTCACACTACATGATTTTTGCTCCTATTTTTCCCCTTACAACAATCTTAGCATGTTGGTCTTTCTAAGATTGTGTGGTGTGTTACGGTAGATCTAGTTGCCTCTCCGATCTAAATCAGGGTTTTTCCCCTCTGGGATCTTAACTCAGCCTGTTGAATGTGACAGGCAGCCAATCAGAAAGCCAGGATTCCCCTCCCTGCTTTCTGAAGGGAAATTACGGAGGGGAATCCCAAACAGCTCCAACGGCGCAACCCGAAGTCCAGGACATTGGAGATGATATGTGGAAACAACATTAATGTTTATTCAATATGTAAAGAATATAGAAATGACAAGAGGAGGAGTTGGAGCGAAATTGTTACCGCAGTTGATAAACCCGGTAACTTTTCAGCTGTTCTTCGTTAAGGTGATGTAATCATCACCTTAATGATTGGTGATGTTTTTGTTCATTCAGTGATTTTCATTCAGTCAGGACTCTACACTGACACTAGCCACATGCATTGCAGGTAGATTGTAGTAAAGCATTGATTAATGCCTGGTTTTAAAATTAGTTCACTGAACTTGTAGCCATTATTTTGTGCCCATTGTTGGACACCACACGGCAGGACCGAACCCGATCGAACCGTTATACCTAGGATTTCTGTCGGCTAATGTGTGGTCTGTCAGGTTTTGAAAATGGGCCGACAATCAGCCGACAACTCTAAGATTGTGTAGTGTGCGCTGGGCTTTACACTAAGGAAATGAGGAAGGAGGGTCAGTGGAGAGCACCGGAGTTGAGCCTTTTCTCATTCAGTCTCATTAGCTGAAAGAGAAAAAGTCGGAACAGACGATAATGCCGATAATTAAAATGACTTCGATAGTTTTAATTTACCGTACGATTAATTGATTTATCGTTTATCGCGACAGGCCTAGTAACAACATAGCAGACGGCAAACTAAAGCCATTTATAAATGTATTTACAAGCCGCCTATCATGTAAACTTGAAACAAGAAGTAACAGAGCAGCTTAAGGAAAGCCAGTCATGACATAAATTAAGCTTACTGTAATTGAGAAGAAATCTGCAGAGTAAGCAACCTGTGAGGTAACATCGATGCGAGCGTTGCCTCAAGATGGGACATATTGCTGGGTAGCGGAGATAGCCAGAACACCGGCAGCATAACGGCACAGATGCTGCTGGCCGTTGAGGGAAGCGGTAATGGCGGATCTCTGGTCTCCCCGCCGCTTGAGCCGCTCACGATGCTGCACTGAGGAGGCCGACAGCTGCAGAGCGTTTCCGGGAAGACTCAATCTACTGAGGATCTGCAGCTTTCCAGAACCGGGCTGCCAAGTATCGGTTACTTGACAGTAAGTGGCTTTTTCTGACAGCAGTCAGAGATTTTCCTTTGTCAATGATGACATTATGTTTGAAATACATGTCATCATTGACAGGCTTTGTTCATGTGTGACCTGTTTGGGATTTAATTTGAGCGAGGCTGTGATGATTGCGATGACTGAATGTTGGTGTTTTTATCTTTGCTTGTGTCTAACTGTGAGGGTGAGAGGTTGTTTTCCGTTTTGAAACGGGTTAAATGAGTTTTGGACCAACATGTTAATTTCAGAAAATGATACTGATACTGTATTTTATTGATCAGGGTGCTTGAAATCCTTCAAAATGCTTCAAATTCATTTAGGTACGTTCAAGGCTTGGAAAGTGCTTGATTTCTGTACAAAGTCCTTGAAAGTGCTTGATATCCAAACTGCACAGTTTTTAAAAAAAATAAAAAATAAAATCCAAATTAAGGTTTGATTAAAAGCCTAAATGTGGAAACTTTTCTTGATTTATTTCAGATATATTACTAGTTATTTCCATTTCCCTAATGTCAGAAAACCTATCAAGAACATTTTCTGTGACTTTGTAATTGTGTTTAAGCATTTAATTTGAGCAGGAAAGTCATTTATTTTAAGATTTGTTTATATTTGTTCAATGTAACCAATATGTATTATTCCTAATGGCTCAATGGCTTATCTGTGACTGAAATAACGCTCGGCTTATAACTATTTGATAGTTATTGAAATTGGGGGATTGCTTTGCTAAAGTAGTGTTTTGTTCTCAGGTCAGTCAAGTGTGTAAGGTGTGTCTTAAAAACATAAAATGTTGTTATAGTATGTGTGTGGGATAGAATGGAAAATATCAATCAAATAAATTACTAATAATAATAATCAATGATATCATTGTTTTTTTAAGTTCATTGGTATTGCTTTTATCTCCAAAGTGTGGCGCTGGAAAACTTAGAAAACTTACCTTGAAAATGTTTGAAAATGCTTGAATTTTACTTTGTGAAAAGTGAACGAACCCTGATTGTTTTTTTCTTGTGTATGAAAATGCAGTAAACTGTTTATTGTTGTGGAGAGAACACTGGTATCAAAAGGCATACATTGCACTAATGACTTAATAGCCCTGTTAAATTCTGGGGCAACAGGATGATTTCTGTTTAAAATGTTTCTTGATGGCTGACTTCCTCTGAAATGGCTCTATCAGTTCAATACATTTCTGTTGGGCTCCAGGGTTAGATAAACATCAAATGGTTTGGTTGTTTATTGTTCATAAAATGGAGGAAGTGTATTCCTCTACCAGATTGTTCTGATACTGACATGCATTTTGTTTTTCTAGCATCATATTTGACTGAGTGTCACTGACAGAAAGACATAGGAATGTGTTTGTAGTTCTATAAGTTTTTGGTCATTTGTATACCAAACTGAATCTAAAGTATAGAGCAGGGGTGTCAAACTTATATTTGTTTTGGGCCAAATCAAGATCATGTATGTTCTTAAAGGGCCAGTTGTGCCAGACAAGGGTGTAGGTTTGGTCTAAGTTTTGGTGGGACCTTACAACTTACTGACTACAACCCCCCCCCCCCCCCCGACCATTTTTGACCAGTGGGGGTGGGGGGGAGCACAACATTGGCTTATAGCCCCCTCCCCCCAACCATAACCAGATCATGCATCTTGCGTATACAACCAGATACAGTCATACTCAGCAGATCAGTTCAAGAACATTTTACTTTTTCCTTTCAAAATTCAGCAAACATTACAAGTAAGATCAAAAGAAATATCCTCTGGATCTACTGATTATACAACAAACACAATTGCAGATAAGAACAAAGATGACTTCTTGCACTTCAGGAAAAAGATCCAATTGTTGAGATATTATGCATTTAAGAGGAAAAAAGATTCATAAAATTGCTTGCTCTGCTGTCTGAGCATCCTATGTGAAAAAATATTACATAATTAACAGACCTATTCTACCTCACATTCAGTGCTGACCGTACTAAACACCGGACTTTACAACAAATGTGTTGCGTGATAGATATCTAACTTATGGGTCCCCTCACTGTACTTACAGCCGAGGTAGCGAAATAACTTCTAATGTCTGTCGTCCTTTTCTTTTTTGGTGGCGACATGGAGACTCATAATAAATGTGAAACTCAGAAGGAGACGCGTTCACTGTCAGCATCGTGGACCAAGCCTCCGTTCCGCGTGTGGCCAGCTGGCCGCCGCCTGGTGCAGCCAATCAAAGAACGTAGATCCACGTTCTGTGAGCCAATAGCGGGTTGTCATAGTTCATAACAGCGAATTTTAAAATGAATGCTACCACTGCGTAGTATATTGAAATATTAAACTAATCAGTGTAGATTTTCGTTTATTTATTTTGTTTTTGTTAAAATTTTTTAATTAATACGGCAAAAATTGGTCGGAACTATTTTATATCTGTTGGAGGCTGGTGGTCTGGTGGGGAGCAGTCTTTTTCCACCAGGGGGAGCCATGAGGTCGCGGTTTGGTGGAGGGCGGCTCCCGCGCACCTGTGCGTAATGGGCACAATCATCACCCGCATAAGAGGAGCGGACGACGGGTTCTCCAGCGCCAGAGTGTTATACCAGTAATGGTACCCAGAGCCCCTGAGTGATTTACTATTAGCTTCGTCTGAGAATCCGACTCCCAGTAATCATTCCTTGTTTTCCTGTTTTCAGGTGCATCTTTGTGACGCTGAGTAGTCGGCTTATGAGAACCCGGATCTGGCCTTGGATACCCTCCTTCGTGACGCCGGTACTCCCCTGTCCGCCCTCTACGTCTCTCCCTTCGCTAAAACCACCTCCCCCAGCGGACGAACCTCACCTCACCCAGTAAGCTCCTTACAGAACCCGTTTGATTCCAGTTTTCATACACTTACCTCTCCTCCCCCAGCACTTAGACGATCCTGATCCAGCTCCTTCCAGAAGACGTTTCCCCGCCCAAAAAGACTCATCTGTTTTCTTTGAGAAGAAAAACAATAAACTTACTTTATCTGATTCATTGTGTTTCTGCATGTGGGTCAAGCGCGTAGCTTCAGGCATGACAATATCCCTTGAATATTGGTCGTGACATGTCACGACCGTCCATACCCAAACCTACGCCCATGGTGCCAGAATGTATTGATAAATCCTGTTCACAAATTGTTAAAATATCAATGAATTCTTAAAATTTCACATTATGGAACATCTCTCCAGTTCCTCCAGGATTTCATGATTCTTTTTGTGATTTTCCTGCAGTAAAAATTAAAGTGTTTGTGGTACTAATCTGGAAATATCTGCGCTTATTTATGACAGTAAATGTGACTTTTTATTACTTGCTGTATAGATTATGGACTATAATCTGACATCAGTTAAGGCTGAGGCAGCTCTTTAGCACAAGTAAAACTTTTTGACAATTTTTGAGAAAAATCTGCAATAAACTCAAAATATGTATTTGTGCAATAAATTGCGGGGATTTGTTGATTTTGCATGAATTTCCACAATAATTCTCAAGAAACTGGAGCGACTGATTGATATAATTTAGCAGTAGACAGATAAAAACTGCATTGATTTGATTGATTGATAACATAATACTTAAGAACTCTTAGTGTTTAAGAGTTCTTAAGTACTGTTTAAGTGTAGAATCTAGAGGGCCAGATGAAAAGCTCCGGTGGCCCAGATTTGGCCCACGGGCCTTGAGTTTGACACGTGGTATAGAGCTTTGGAACGTGACGTCACTGCTCAAGGCGTAGGGATATGAGCGCCATCTTGTATGGCCATAAACATAACCGAGAAAACGACTGTCTCACAGATATTTTGAATTTTTGAATCCAAGTTATTTAAAATTATTTAGCAATGGTTCGAACTCGCTGCATTATTGGATGTAATGTCCGATCACATGAGCGAAACAGTAAAAAGATGGAAAACGGACTTTCGTTTCACAACGCGAGGAGGCTAAGCTATCAGAGCTAACAAAAAGGAGACGAATGTCCTGGGTATCAGCGGTGAGATGTCCTGATATTACGTTCTCCAACATCCCAAGATATCTACCAGTTTGCTCCAGACATGTCCATTCTGGTGAGTTTCTAAATTCGCTTTGTTGCTGTTGTGTCATAATGTTTTGCTATGATTTTGTCCAGGTGTACTCATGTTCAGTTACGTTGAGTTCAACAAATGGGCCAACCTTGTTTAGGTCAGGCTGATATTTTTTATGTAGCATAGTCCAAGTTTTGTCAGTGAACATCGAGGTTTTTCCATTATTGTGAAGTAGACTATTTTACTGGTGTTATTAAGTTTACAGTATTAGTACTGATATGTGTTCTGATATTATTTTCTCTTCAAGGTAAACCGGCGTATGAAATGGATTAGATCAATCCAGACTGAATCTGGGTCACTGCGAGGTAAACGCCACAACATCGGACCGACATGCGCGTCAATTAAAGAGACGATACAGCAAAACTATGGTGGATCAACAAGTTACAGAGACTGTTGTCATGATTTACCCCAGAAGAGGTAAATCATGAAAACACAGTGGAGGCTGTAGAAGAGGAGCGAGTTGGAGAGGCTGAGGAGGAAACCGCAGGAGAGGAGAAGCTCAGCAAGGCTGCAGACTCTGAAGAGGTACATGAACCATTTGTGTTTAATTATGTGTTCAGTTGGAAGTGGCTGTTTTTGTCTCATTCATAATTTAATGTGGTAAAAATTCATAAAATGTTTGATTCAAGCTCTTCAAGTTGCATGTAAACAGGTAATGAAATGAATCGCATTTCAAGTAAAAATGTGATATTTAAAATGTTTCAAGTAATAAACATACATGTAATGAAAGATTAGATTTTAAATAAACATTTTATGTGATTAAAGTAAACAGTTATATTCAATTTTGCAGTAAACATTTAATGTAAACAATCAAACCAGATGAAAGAGCCCATCTTTAAACATTTAATGTGTAATTAAACATTTCAGAGTAAACAATAAAGGTGACAAGTAAATGTCATGAAATAAGTCACACTTTAAGGAAATATTTGTTGTATTTAACATATTTCAGGTAAGAAGTGAACATGTAATGAACTATATCCTGTCCTAGAATTGTATGTAATTAAACAGGTAACAAATGTGATAATCATCTGAAGTAATACATTTTATGAACATTTTTTAAAAATATTTTTTAAATATAAAATTAGTTAAAAAACAAAACAGGGGTCAAACTGTAATAAAGATGATCTATGCAGTCCAATAGAATAATTTTACATTGATTTTGAGTTAATGGGACACAATTTGGAAGCTACTGAAGAAAACATATAATTTAATATTAAAATTATTTATCCATCCATTTTCTTACACCCTTGTCCCTAGTAGGGGTTGAACCAATTAGTCGACTAGTCGACTAGTCAACTCTAGGACGTCTGGCGAGTTTTTACATTTCATGTCGACTAGTCGCAGTCATGTGATTGCCGGTGGTGACAGCCTGTGCTGATCTGACAGCACAGTATACGTCACAAGACACAAGAAAAATAAGTTAATACATTAGTTTAAATGATATGTAGATGGATGCATATTTGTGGTTTTACAGTGTTTTTAAAAGGAGATGGAGTTGCAGCTGCAGTCCACTACAAAACACGAGCCGTCTAAAACTCGCCCCCTTCCCGCTAAGGATGTCACTTAGCCGGCTCGTGAGTGTCTTTGTCACGACGATCTAACTAATACATTATGATGTTATGTTGCTGATTAAATAAAGATCTGTGGTAATGACAGCTGTTGATTTAGGTTGAACAGTTTACGATAACTTTAGTCTATAATGTCCAAATGAAGTGAAAATTTATGAACTTAGCGTTATTTATTTTATTTATAGCTGTAGGAGAGGAAGGGGAGGAGGTGGAGGACGTGCCCGATCAGAGCGAGCCGGTGACCGGGAAAAAAGTCACACGTAAAGAAGATTTTTTGCAACTTTTTGGGCCACATTACCAGAGTTACAGGGGATCAGCAGCACACAGCACCACTGCTGCCGAAGAAATCCTTGATTTTTTTTCGCTACCGCAGATCCCCACCATGGCGAACCCGCTGCAGTGGTGGGCCAGCAACCAGGGCAGATTTCCCCGTCTGGCAAACCTCAGCAGAAAATATTTAGCTGTTCCGGCAACCAGCACTCCCAGCGAGAGGACTTTCTCTCTCGCTGGGAATACCATTACGAGAAAGCGGGCAAGCCTTCATCCGGCTCATGTTGATGCCCTTGTTTTCCTACATGTCAACCAAGAAAAAACCCCAACAACTCTTAGCGAAGAGAATATTGACAGCGAGTGAACTTTATTTACCCCCCGGCCCCGTGCCACCTCTTTTTATTGTTTTTACATGCCATCTAAAAGATGTGCGTTTCCTTTTGAATGTTGGTTTCCCAGCAACTTATTATTTATCATAAACTATCCCGATGTTTTGTTGTTTCACTTGTTGCTGTTCTGTGTAAATGCCGTATTTTTCCGTGAAAACGGGTAATAAAGCCTGTACGTTACTCCAAAGCTTTGCGTCTTGCGTTGCTATGACGTCACAACGACTAGTCAACTCGACATCGACTCGACTTTTATCATGTTGACGTTGACTAGAAAATATCTTAAATCGTTCAATCTGCTGAGTCAGCAGAGCTTCCTGCCGCGCATCGGGCGGAGGAGAAGCAGGTGGTTTCGTTGAATTCAGCTGTAACCAAACGGGATCCGTTCATAACAAGTTTGGCTTGTGATGTTCCAAAAGCTCCATGTAGTCAGTGTGATAATTTGACTCCTATAGTAACTATCCAGAGATCATCAGCAGCAGCCGGTGTTTAGAAAAAAAAAGTCAGACCCGACTTTGTGCAACAAACTTTTCCCCGCTGCTCACAAAGAATCTCCATAATAGACTTAGTAAAAGCAGGAGAAGGGGAGAGTGTGTGTGTGTGTGTGGGGGGGGGGGGGTCAATATTTGCCGTGAAAATAGCTAATAAAGCCTCCAAGTAGTTGTGAAGGGTTTTTGCGCTTACGTCACTATGACGTCACCGCGACTAGTCGACATCGACTCGACTATTATCATGATGTAGTCGACCTTAAAAAATATGTAGTCGTTCAACCCCTAGTCCCTAGTGGGTCGGGAGGTGCTGCTGCCTCTCCAGCTAACGGGGTCACCTGGACAGGTCGCCAGTCTGTCACTTAACATTTTAATAGAGGATAGTGTGCCTCGTGTCATAGCATGAATTACCACTTTTACGTATCAGTTGGTCACAAGGCATTTATTTACAGGAGTGTTTGGTTGGAAATTGACGGTCCCAATGTGAACCTCCGAGCGCTTGAGGAGGGAGCGCTAGAGAACAGCTGGCCGCAATTAGAGTTCATAAATCGGATCAACCTTGAACTAAACGCTCCTTACTCTGTGGAGCGCGAAAATCCAATATCCAACTTGAAAACAACTTCGATGCGGTCAGTAGCACAATGAAAACGCCGGAATCAAGTTTGTTTTGGTATGTGGCCATACAAGATGGCGCCCAGCGACATAAACGTCACACGTAGTGATGTCAGTTCCAAAGCTCCATAGAGTATATTTACTGTATTATTACGGTATTTTATTCTGTATGTACGGTGATACAGATTACGGTGATCTTCTGGTCATGATCATGGGGCCTAGGGTCCAGCAAAACGTTAATCTGGCCCTGCTTATGGTGACACCCAAAACTTAAAGGCTGTTTCACTCTACAAGAAAATCAACAAAACAAAGCAGTACCTGCTTTAGTAGTTCAGTTCATTCAGACGCTGCTCCCAGTTGAGGTGAAGAGGAAAAACCAAATGATGTCTTAAGATGACGACGCAATCCTCCATCTGCTGTGCCAGGGTTTAAGTCCAATAATCAATGTTCAGGAGAAGGGAAAGAAAAAATATATAATCCAAAGTGACTCTTCTGACAGTCTATTAACACTTCAGTTATGACTAATCTTCACATCCAGATCAGAATGGAAGAGGCAGAAACTCTGTTAACTTCAGCTGTTATAAAAATGCTGTATATATAAAATGTGACTTATATATACCTATATTTATATATATATATAACATGAATACATAAAAATATAACAATTTGAGTGGCTGTGTGGTATGTAAAATACCTATTATACATCAACATATTGTATTCTACCAGTGTTAACTCCACTAAATATATTTAAATATGCTGAACAGCGTATCAATCCAGTTCAAAGCTATTTTAAAAATGTGTGTCCTTATAGATGTAGCTATGATAGCTACGTGAATAAGGTTTAGAAATAAAGTTGGCATAAAAAGCATTAAAATCAGTATAGCATTCAGTGACTTATGGTAGTTTAAATGCGCAGATCCTTCATCGCCCCTGCCAAATGTCCACCGCTCCAAGATGGCGGCACTACGGCATGTCAAAGCGGCCCATAAGGCCTCGGCTCCTGTTATGTCACCATAGTAAGCTGAGCTAGCTAAACTAGGCTTCCAGTGCAGCATTTACCTAGTTAGCGAATGCTAACTGTTCAGTATTAAACCGCCTCAAAGTGCAAGAAACATATAGAACAGCAGGAAAAAATTAGATCTGAAAATGTCCATAAGTTGTGTCCATTACCGACCATTGGGTTATCGATCAGGATACTTATTACTAAAAGCTGCTGCGTACATTTTACCTCCTGCGCGTCCTTCCCGTCCCTGTCATCAAGCTCTGCGCAGACTGCTCACTTCCGTTAGCTTTTCAAAATAAAACGGAAATAAAATACACCAACAAAATTTTACACTTTGCTTGCTTTTAAATTAGTCCATGTATCAGACCATTTTATGTCCATTTCAGGGTGGCAAAGTCTATCGATATTTTTTGAAAAGATACATGTCTCTAGTTAATATTTTGGCATGATAGCCCTTCCAAAATGGTAGCTGGGTCATAGTTATCGGCTCATGAAGTGAACGACCCCTTTGGACTAATTCTGTTTCTTGAGACTGGTGTATGTCTGGTTTAGGCTCATGGTATGGGCATTTGTCAAAGGTCTATAATATAATCTTTGGTATCATCTTAAAGGGGACACTCTTGACTTTCATTTAAAGCAGGTGTTGAGTCTCTCTGACCAACAGAGTCAGAGACTTCAGTCTCTGGTCCCGTAACGAGGTCACTAGAGCTCGTTACACCAAACATAATACACAGTCAGGAGGAGGGTCTTAGTGCTGTCAATCAACCTCATGTTCATGTTTCTAAAGCAGCAGAGAAACTACTTTATGTTCCAGGAAAAACGGGGTAGAGCAGCAACTTTATGAGAATGATTGACAGCGCCAAGTTCCTCTTAGAAATGGACAAAAATGTGAATAATTAATTAAATTATGCTTAGGCATTTTAGGCAGTTTTTAAGTATTTTTACATCAATGAAACAGATGCTGTGGCTATATTTAGAGCATATGTAACTTATTTGAGTTTTTTAAAATCACTAACATGTTTGTCTGGTTTACAGAAATTTGATGTGTGTTTGATTATTATTCTTGATGATTTTGATGATGGCATTTGACAAAATGTAATGTTTGTAGCTTGTTTCATGGTTGGTTGCTGCGTATCATGTCCTACAGAGACATCCTGTGTTTCAGAGCAGAGCCACCTGGAGGATCTGCTGCTGAAAAATAACCATCTGAGACGGACCTGACCGGAGCTCAAAGGTCCAGTTAAAGTCAGAGAAGATGCACATGTGTCAGACAATCTCTGGTGTTCATGCTAAGGACACAAGGAAATGGGTCTCATACCACATTTTATTTTATATGAATTGTCATCAGAAAAGCAAGCAATTTTGTTAAACAATATTTATTTCTTAATGTGGAATTACTTTCTTAAGTGAATAAATGTTCTCAAAGTCAGGATTTTCATCAAACTTTCACATATTACATGTTTTCAGTAAATATGACCTGGATATTTTTTCAGAAATGTTTAAAAAACATGTTCAGCAAAACCTAAAATCTGTCTGATGCTCCGTTAGGGTCGGACTCGTTGGGCAGCGGTGCTGTCAGTGACGTAAGAAGACGTTCGCTCTGCTCCATCGTTTCCTGTTCGGCTCTTCTTTTCCAGGTTAGGAATACATCACAAGGTTCATCCACTAGAAGAAATATATTAAGTTCATTATAATTTATTTTATATCAGTAAGGCAGGCAGAGACTAAATATGATCTGATTTCTGCCATGTGTTTGTAAAGATGCAACAGTTCAGTCAGAGAGAAAAATCAAACTTAGGAAGAATCAGTTGAATTACCTCTGGTTCGCGAAGAGTCACGGCTCCTCCATCAGATAACTCTCTGAATATTTCTGCAGGGAAAAATATTTGAAGAAACTGAAATAATGATCAATAAAGAGGAAATAATTATAAACTGAATTACTAAAAATATGCTTTCATGGCACTCCAGTTTGATAAAATAAGGTGTTATATTTAGTTCCTTCAGTGTAGCCTAACACCAGAGCCGGATAATAATTAGTTACATTTACTTGAGTAACCTTACTGAAAAAACATAGTTTTAGGAGTATTATTACTTTTGACCTTTACTTGAGTAATTTTACCATGAAGTATCTCTACTCTTACTTGAGTAAAATTTCTGGATTTTCTACCCACCGAATGAAAATTAAACGTTTTAACCAAAATGTCACCAGACTCAGACACACCTGCAGTTTCTGTTAAAGTTTAAAAGATTTTTTGTTGGAAAAAAACTGATTTGGAAACATTTTGTTTTGCCTGATTTTGTTATTTTTTGTTACTTATATGAATTATTGTCAGTTTGCTCCTTAAAATACCAAAATTTCTACTGAACTTTACATCTTGGTCCATCTGACTATGTAATTCTTAAATATGAAATAGTTGATCATTTTACTCTTACTTGAGTATAATTTCTCTGCTTAACACACAACTAGCCTCGTTTATCAGGATCTTCAGCAGCAGTAAAATCCCAAACTCCAGATCTGGCTGCACACTCTACTTAGGTTTTGGTTTGGTGATAAGCAGCCATCACCAGCACCATGTCCTCTGATCAGATGCTTACGGTACATGCGGTCAAATCGAAGGACCAAAGCGATGAAGTTCTCCAGCGTTATGAATCCAGAGGAGGCGCCGTAGCGCAGAGCCATGATGTTCAGCATGCCGTCACTGATCGTCTTTCCTGTGCAACAGGGCAAAGTCTGTCAGAGCTTTTGTCAGCCTCAGACCTGCTGAGCACTAAGCTACGGCTAACAGTCAGAAACATTAAGCTTAAACTGATGATTTTATGAGTTTCACTTTGAATTTACATTTGGTCACAGCATACTGGGTTCTGGGGGAATGTGGGGTTGACTGTGGCTTGTTTGAAAACTAATGCAGGCCGGGTGTGAGCTAATAACACTGTGCCGTGAATCCAGGATAAATAAAACCTTGTTGACCTGAAGCCATGATGGCCTTCCTCAGCTCGCTGAGCGACAGCGTCCCCGTCTGAGAGACGTCGCAGTGAGAGAAGATGTCCTGAAGGAAGACAGAGGACAGTCAGCTGTCTGGATCTGCAAACTACCAACGGGTGAAACTATCTTACTGTCTTCCTGCTTTTACTGTGACTGGTGCATTCTGCCAGTGTTTTTCTATTTGTATGTAAAATCTGGGACATAAGCCAGATGTTCCCTGTTAGCAGGAATATTAATGTTGTTGTTCTTTCCATGTTACATGAGAGCAGAGGCAGCAGGATGGTGATGCTGCGTCTGTTCAGGGAAGGAGAGATTATTTCCTATTTCAGAATCCAGGCAGATATCAGGACATGTCAGCGTTCCTCTCATTCACACCACACAGTATTTCACCTGTGTTTTCACTAGCAAAGGAGAAGTTATGTATTTTATATTTAGACATTGTATTTTTAATTCTCAGGTATTATTTGACTTCTGTATTATTTGTGTTTATAAAGGCAGCAGATAAGTCGTTAAGTTTCTATTTGTTGATTGATTTTAACATCACATTTGTCTAAAATGTCCATGTGTTTGGTTTTGTGTCCTATTCCTTTTTGTGTGCTAAGGAATAATTTGCACAGAGAAATGATGTTGGACTGAATGTCTGATGTTCGTTGTTTCCATTCTGATCTGATTATGACCCTGTAAATGTCGGTGTGTTAACCAGTTTGGCAGCTCAATCTTTAGGTTCTGTTATTTTATAGTGTAAAGCGGTCGGTCCGCCGGCCTGTGGCTGTTAGTGATTATGATCCACGAAGCTCTAGTTTGTCTCTGTAACCTCATAATAAATGATCAGAAACGTCCTTCTTTATCCATTAAACTTAACTGGATGTTTTTAGTGAGTAACGGCTGAAAAGCAGCAGTTTGACATGTTGTGTGGTAAATACTTCACTGCTCTCACCTTGTAGGAGACAATCTTCCTCCACAAACTGACAAATTCCTCACTGTTCAGCTTCCCAGTGATGGATGTCTGTTTGATCAGTTCGTTAAGGTATGCTCATTCAGAGGCAGGGGTTAAAGGTCAGACATGTTGTGGGGAGTTCAGGTGGAGGATACGTCCATGAGGGCCACCATGCTGCGGCAGGCGTCGGTGCTGAAGCCGCCAGACTTCAGGTCACCTGGGTGAAAACAGAGCAAAGAGTGAGAGTGGTGCAGGTGACCCTGTGACCTGTGACCCTGCGATGGAGGCTCGGTCCAAACCTCGCAGGATTTTGCCGTTCAGGAGGCTCTGCAGCTGCTCGGCGTCCACTTCTTCGTACTGTAGGAAGAGAAATGAAGGACGGTCTGGCGGCGGCTGCAGAGTGACGGTGTTCTAGTGAAAAGCGCCTCACCTTGTCAGAGTACTGTCGGAACAGGGTTCTGTTACTGTCTTCCACTGCTGCGCTGACCGGAGCAGAGAGCTGCAGGGAGGAGACACGGCGCCATTTAGTATCGGATCCGTTCAGACCGAAATGTGAGGCGTGTCTGACTGAATTTAATGAGACGGGCAGAACCTGGGAGTCGGGCCTACCTTCTCTGTCTCCACCTGATCCGGGTCGTTTCCACCAGAACTCTCACTGCCAGGAGAAACAAAGCATTCACCTTCACAACATTTTAATCTCAGCGATGGATGTAAAATATTTCATAATCATTATTGGTCGTCATTAGCAACGCTGCTTTACGGATTCCCTATTTCTGTGGACGAACAGAGATAAACGTTTTAACACTGAAGCAATAAGCAGCTATAAATTATGTCTCCAAGATCACTGAGGCTGTTCCACACAGTGACCGTACTGGGCCCCGTGACCGTACTGGTCCCTCAGACCATACTGGGCCCTCAGACCGTACTGGGCCCTCAGACCGTACTGGGCCCTCAGACCGTACTGGGCCCCGTCCCAGCTGTGACCTACTAGACGTGTGTCTCGGTCTTGGACAGCACGGTGAGGATGAAGGACGCCGTCTCGTTGGGGCCAAAGGTGGACGGGACGATCAGGAACTCTCCGGGCTTCAGGCTCAGCAGCTGCATCACCTCCCGCGCGTTGGGGTAGTTCTTCAACTGAGTCACCGGCTTGTTTGTGCTGAAGAAATGGGCTGGGAATTTCCCCCTCACAGCCCTGAACTGCAGCGGACAACTTATTACTTTAAGTCATTTTTTACAGCGTCAGCTGCTCAGTACTGGCAGGTGAAACAACAACACTTACTTCTTTAGGCACCTTGAAGAAAAGCAGAAGATGAAGCGGGTTAGAAAGCATCAGATGAATTAAAGACGGCGGCAGGAAGACGGCGCTCACCTCAAACACACAGAAGCCGATGTGGAGGTTCTGGACCAGCCGCCTGTTCCTCTTGTCCGGCTTCTGCATGAGAGACACCAGCATGTTCTTCTCACCCTGACTGTCTGAGCCTGCAACCTCCACCCGGTACTGCGGATTGGTCCAGAAGGTCCCTGGGAGGAAACGAGGAAGACCTCCGTGAACGCCACCAGTAGGATGAAGAAATCCCAATTTCATCCCCGGGAAGCTGATTCAGTCATCAGTTTAATTCACTTTAAGGCTCAATAAAACCTCTTTCTAAATTATTGAATCACATTTTCCTCCATTTTATCTTTTTTCCACATTTTTCCTCTTTTCTTCATGTCCTTATTTTTTCTTTACATTGTTTTTTCTGTTTTGTTCTCCTTTCTCTTTTTATCATTTTCCCTACATTTTCATTTTTTCTGTGTTTTCCTTATTTTTTCTGTGTTTTCCTTATTTTTTCTGTGTTTTCCTTATTTTTTCTGTGTTTTCCTTTACCCAAAGCTAAGAGTACCCTAACCGTCTGACAGCAGGTTGAACCGATCCAGAGTTGGACCGGCCCTGTGCTGATTTCTTTTTCATTTTAATTTTTTCTTCGTACCAGGGTCATTCATGCAGCCTCCAGCTGAGATCCCTGCGACCCATCGGCCTTCGTAAAACGAGGATTTCCAGTGACAGGACGAGCTCCCATCGAGGAAGTCCGGACACGAGCAGCAGATGTCCAGGTCAGAGTAAAACTTACAGAAATCCTGCAGAGTCATCCTTGGAAAGGACAGTATGTGACAGCAGGAGTGAGGTGATGGGAAACAATAAGAGCAGAGTTTATTCTCAGCAGTTTGCTCAGAGAAAGCGGGTCCAGCTCACCAGAACTCGCCGTCTTCACGAACTGAAAGGCAGGTTTCCCGATCCTGAGGACTCACCGTCTGCCACAGAGGTGACCTTCAGGAACAGAACAGGAACAGGTGAACCGAACTCTGTGGGATCAACACGACCACAAACATCCTCAACTCCGGATCATCACTCCACTCAGAGCTCACTTCAGAGCCTGAGCCTTTGGGCCCGGTACCAGAGAGCCCAGAACTTTGGTCAGTGCGGTTCTGATGGAGCCACTAAGGGAGGGCGGCCATGTTGTAATGGCCGCTGCCTGGATAATAATGACACTGGTGCATCAGCACCATCAAACCCGTTTCAAATGGGAACCAATGAGCTATGCTGGTTTTCTGATGGGTCAGAACCAGTTTGGAGCCACTGGAGCGGTGTTGACTCCAAACTGAGTGTGTTTCTGCTGTGAGCCTCTGGGGAACGGTAGATGTTTGCACAGATCAAACCGAGTTTGATGATGTAAAGTGGTTGTTAAAGGACGCCTCCTGCTGGTGGTCCTGGGAAGCTTCCAGAACAGGAAGAATCCATCTTTAATCCCTTCATCCGTCTGCTAGTTCATCCTCAGATCCCTTCCTGCCTGAGATCTTGCTCCTTCACTCAGAAAGGCCAGACGGTGTCGGCATGAAGGATGGAGGACAGAGGCGTTGGTTCTCACCGGTCGCTCCAGTCTCCGCTCCACTCTCCTTGGCCCCAGGGGTTCCACAGACGCACCAGACGCTCAGCCTTCGCTCTGCTCAGCACCTGGCCGACAGGTAGCAGACACAGCGCTCACCAGATGATCGGTCTGACTGCAGCACTCACATGTTGAACTAGGCTGACTCTCTCCATGTTGGAGTTCCAGTTGAAATCCATGTTTTACCTCCTTGACTCCAGTGACGGCGTAGGCGTGGCCTTGAACTAGGCCGTTTGGTAAGACAGTGTTGGCAGAAGTCTCCTAAGAAAGGAGTAAATTGAGGATTAAAGTCATTAAATGTACATATTATGTCATATAAAGCCTGAGCTGGATGTCAGCTGCTCCCATCAGTCAGTGAGACGTTTCAGCTTCTCTGTCCTACAACAACAAAACCTGAAGAGCTTCAGTGTAAGTGGCTGTTAATCTGCAGATTGACAGATTGTTCTTCCAGATTAACCCACCGGATAGAGCTGAGGTCTAACCTGCACACGACTTCTAATCAAACTGGTCAAAATATTAACCGATATGAGAGTTTTTTGTTGTTTTTTCCTCCCCTCCAGGGGGTCTTTTGTGGGCTCTAGTGTCCCTTATATGACAGTAGGCTGACAGGAAAGGGGGAGACAGAGGGGGAAGACATGCAGCAAACATCGTCGGGTCCGGGAGTCAAACCCGCGACAGCTGCGTCGAGGACTCGAGGCCTCCAAACGTGGGTCGCTCCATCCCCTACGCCACGGCACACCCCCCAATATGACAGTTTATTATGAAGCCCAACATTTCTGCCTTGAATTTTCTGGTTATGTTTTTTCAGTTGTTTCATCATATTTCCTAATAACTGAAGTGACAAACTGCCCAGTGAGTTTGATGAAAAGGTTTAAGTTCTGAATCTGTGCGGTGCTGAATGGTGCTGGAGCGACCCGGCGGGAGGAGAACCCACCTCTGATTGGTCAGAGAGGTTTGGACGGGTTTAATGTTATTACTGAGCCAGTTGTTTAACGTTGTTTCTAAAAAGGTAGATTAAGTGTTTATGTCCTGTCCTCATCTTTCTATCCTTGGGGTGAAAAGATGAAATCTGAGTCCTGCGTGTCTGAACTGAGAGCTTCCTGGATCCTGGAAGTTCTCACGAAACCTTCACTTCTTCTTTCTGTCAGCAGATTAATCCTTTATCAACAGTTGGTTGGTGGCAGCCCCAGGTTTTTCTCTAACTGGCTGACATCCAGAGTAAGTTCCTCTGTGTGTTATTATGGTGTATTATAGCAGGTCCAGATCTGCTCAAACTCGCAGCCTGGAGGGATTTCTCAGTTTGCAGTTGGCTGAGGTGTGATCGTCTCTTACTCCCTGCGGAGTCCCGCAGCCCATCAGCGACTTGGCCTGGCTGGCTCTGCACATCAGCTCCCACAGGTCTGCAGGCGGCTCAGACAGCTGCACACACATGTGGACGCCGCCGGTGAAGTCCACCAAGGCCTCCACTGGAGTTCCTGCATTCATGTCTGCATAGGAGCCACAGACCCTGACACAGCAGGGCCAGGTTAGACACAAACACGTCGGCAGCAACATTTTATCAGCAGCTCACGTACTTGGCGTAGGCCTTCTCCATCAGAGCGGGCCAGAACTCAGTCGGGTTCTTAGAGTGGACAAAAATTAACTGGCCGTTGATTGTTGGCAGCTTATCGTCAATGACTACGTCGACCCATTTTCCAAACCTCCAGAACTGAAATGTAAAGAAAACAGCGTTATTTTGAAACTAAATATTGAGAGGAAGATTTTCCAGAGAAGATTTATGGATGTTTGTCTGATTGAAGGAACTCTGAGGGATTGAAGTCCTCCACCTGCAGCTAACGAGCTAATGTAGTTAGCATTAGGTGGGTGTTGGAACTCCTGAGGGTCCACCTAAATGTTGTGGCAGTTCAAGAGTCTGGAGAGCTGCTAAGGGCTAGCTGGCCAACAAGACGGATAGCTGCTAAGGGCTAGCTGGCCAACAAGACGGATAGCTGCTAAGGGCTAGCTGGCCAACAAGACAGATAGCTGCTAAGGGCTAGCTGGCCAACAAGACGAATAGCTGCTAAGGGCTAGCTGGCCAACAAGACAGATAGCTGCTAAGGGCTAGCTAGCCAACAAGACAGATAGCTGCTAATGGCTAGCTGGCCAACAAGACGGATAGCTGCTAGGGGCTAGCTGGCCAACAAGACGGATAGCTGCTAGGGGCTAGCTGGCCAACAAGACAGATAGCTGCTAAGGGCTAGCTGGCCAACAAGACAGATAGCTGCTAAGGGCTAGCTAGTGTTAAGGAAAATGATTATTTTAGTGCTAAAAATACACTTAATCTTACAACATGTGTAAAAGGTATATTAAGCATTTTTATATTTGAAAAACAGGCTTTGTGTGACCCTTCGAGAGAGGCCCGAAGGAGACAAGCAGACGCCTTCCACTGTCTGTTTAAGAGCATACAAAAGCCATAAAATTAGCATCTCCATGGAAACGGCAGCTGGAATGTGGGAGAAAAAAACTCCAGGGGAGTCGGCGAGATTTATATCAGGACATTTGTGCCTGGTACACACAGGATTAAGGGGTTTCCCTCCGGTTTGGCTTGATAGAGAACAGAGCACCTTCGAAGCTGAGCTGTAAGGAGGGGAGTTTCCGGGGTTCTCTGGGGGGCCGAAACAGGTCTCTGATTGGTCGAACAACAGAACGCCTTCTTTGCATATATTAAATAGGGAAACACCTCTTTAGTTTAAAATTCCAGGTCAGCAAACCGACAGAGAGTTTTTTCCATCTTTTTCTCCACGTGGGCGCCTTTGTCTGTCTCTGTGTTTCGTGTTGTCTGTTTCCCCTTGTCTGTATAAAATGTATATCTCTGTATCTCTGCAGCTCTGTTAACTGATTCATGCGTTGCTTTGTATGAATTAAACTCTGTATCTCTGTGATGTCATTGTGCCTCGCCGTCTTCTTGCAGCCGTGACGACATCCGCTCGGGACCCGGGCTAACAGGAGGAAAAGAGAGCCATGCTTTTTCCAAAATTTAAGCTAACCTAATAAATTTCCTCCTTAATAATCTTCACCAAAGATCTCAATACTAGCCAACAAGACGGATAGCTGCTAAGGGCTAGCTGGCCAACAAGACGGATAGCTGCTAAGGGCTAGCTGGCCAACAAGACGGATAGCTGCTAGGGGCTAGCTGGCCAACAAGACGGATAGCTGCTAGGGGCTAGCTGGCCAACAAGACGGATAGCTGCTAGGGGCTAGCTGGCCAACAAGACGGATAGCTGCTAGGGGCTAGCTGGCCAACAAGACAGATAGCTGCTAGGGGCTAGCTGGCCAACAAGACAGATAGCTGCTAAGGGCTAGCTAGCCAACAAGACGGATAGCTGCTAAGGGCTAGCTGGCCAACAAGACGGATAGCTGCTAGGGGCTAGCTGGCCAACAAGACGGATAGCTGCTAAGGGCTGGTTTGCTGACAAATTGCCATAAACAATTGTAGCAACAACTCCATTATTACGACTGCAGCAATGCTCTGGAAAATAGTCTTTTTTTGGTCTGGACCTGAACTTGGACTTGGACTCGCTTCCCTCATAGTTTTATTCTGGTCCTGGTCTCTGGTTGGGTAATGGTGCGTTCACACCAAAAGCGTTATGTGCGTAAAAACTGCGTCCGATGCTTCAAGTCTGATGCGTGCGCACTTTGAATGTGCATGCGCTCAAAGTGCTATTGTACTAATATGCTACTCTAAATAACACTTATTTGTTTATTTATTGTTTTTAAAGTGAGCATGAGTGACTATACTTATTGATTTCAGCTGCCTGGATTCGCCTTGTTGCTGAATCGGATGTCAAAATCTGGTGGATTGTGTTGAATTGTACACGGATTAACTGGTTTAACTTTTCATTTAAACCATGAAAACTCAACATTTTTCTCTACAACTAACATTTCATGCGTTTGGTTTACTTTCAAACCAAATGTTTATTTCCTGTTGTGCATTGAAGGCTCTTGACTCATCAAACGCTCCAAACAGTTCAAATTACGCCGTGCTAGATTCTCGAAACGCGCCACAACGACCCTGGACGCTCCTCCACGTAGTCTTTGAATGTAAACCAGACGCACCTGATGCTCAAAACATGTTTGGTGTGAACGCACCATTAAGCACCTTCCAGAACCTTCCAGAACCTTCCAGAACCCACAGGTTACTTTCTGGAACTTGTGTGGAATGAATCTGTCAAATCTAGAAACTAGCCTGGATGTTTCTAAAAGTAATCTGCTAACCCAGAAAAGTACCAAAGTAACTTGTGAGGTCTGGAAAGATCTCAACTGGATCCAAAGAGAAACTATGTGAGTCACGATTTACTTCCTTTCTGTAACATTTTGGATCTTACAGATTACATGGTCACTTTTAAAAACTTACTTTATTAACCTCTCTGAGGAGTTCTTAAAGCTCACAGGCTGTTATTGGCATCTGATCAAAAATACCACCTAACTTTCCAGAACTTTCACAGCAACAAGTTCAGTAAGTAACCAGTAAACTCTGGAAAGTACATCTACCTGTCTGAAAAGTAATTTTTATAAAGTAACTTGCAGTTTCTGTGACATTTCAAGTCTAAGAAGTACTGTTAAGTTCATTTAATCCCTGAAATAAGGTCCAGATTTCCGAACTCCAGAGATTAACTGGAAAGTTTTGTGCCAATAATCTGGAGTTGCTGCTCACTCCAACAGCTAACCTGCAGGACGGCAAAATAACTCACCAGTTCTTGGAAATTTCCAGAAAACTAACCTGATCATCACAGATCCACGTAAGGTCCAAAAAGTAAAACTTGTTCTTCAAAAGCAAACAGTTTGCTTCAAGTTACACCCAGTACAGATATCATTTCTAGATTAAAAGGACCAAAAGAATCCTAAAAAAGATCTTTCTTATGTGATCGTAAAAAAGTAACTGATGTTCTCATACATAAACTCTGAACAATATGAACAAAATAAAAACACACACATTTTATTTTGCACATATTTTAGTCCAATATCTAATATTTTTACATATTAGTGGTAAAATCATTGTCTCCATTAATTATTGGAAAATCTGCAGCCATAAGAGTCTCCAAATGTTTTCCTTCTGTTTATGTTTTTGACCCACTTCCTGTCCTGTTTAACAGTTTAAATCTGAAGAAATAAGTGTAATAAGTTTATAAATAATGTTATCTTAAACATGATTTCAGGTTTTTGCCAGTCGGAGAACAAAACGTGGAACGAACCCTGAAGTGGAACAGGCCGCAGTAATCTTCATCAAATGTTTGCTCAAGAGGAACGACTTGTTTCAGGGCCAAGTCCTGGAAGGTCAGCGCTCCGATGGAGGCAAGAAACCAGCAGTTTCCTAGGAAACAACAGAAAAACATCTGAACATGAAGCAGCAGCGTTTGAAAGGCAAGACGAGGCAGGTTCACTTGTGTAAAACATTTCAGCAACAACAGTTCAAACTGCGGCGGAGGGAGGGATCCTGCTGGTGTTGATAAATGATGAAGATTAGCTTAATGAGGTGTTGAAGGAATGCTCAACACGGTTTGAACATGTCCAGATTCCACTGATTGGCATCTCCTGCCTCAACTCGCATGAACAAAAATCTGCTTTAGGGGGCAGATTATAGAAAGATTAAAGAGATTTCCTTACCAACCATTCCTTGGCCAAAGTCAAATCTGGAGACTCCGTCAACAATGAAGGAAGGGTTGGGAACTATTTTCTGAAACAGCACAAACAAGTTGACATTTGAATGCAGCCAGAAGCTCTGATAACAGGAGATCAAACTCAGCAAGACTGGACAGATTCACTGGCAGAGCAACCAAACAGCATGACTACAGCTGGACAAATTCAAGACAAGTTGGAGTATTTTGGTTTCACATATTCTATACAGAGAATATATTCATATTCACATTCTGCTCACTACTGTCCAGTTTAATCCTGGATATAACAGGATGCAGTCGCATGGAGTTTATCAAAGTTATTATCTGTTATTGTTGTGTGTTATATCAAAGGAAGCCATCGTTTCTAACATGCCGTCCACCTCAGCAAGCATGTGGTGACAGTGGACAGAAATGACTCGTTTTTAACAGGAACAAACATCCAGAACCAGGATGAGCAGAACATCTAACAGCAGCTTTTCTTTAAAGCTCATCTTTCAGAAACGTTTTGTGACCTTTATTCATTTAAAGGCTTCAAACTTTAAGAGCATTCAGCACATTTCTTCTGCTTAGCTTTCTGTTTCTGTTTAGTTCACTGACCAACAGTTTGCTGTGACCTTTGACCTGGAGACCCCAGGAAGTGTTTATGAAACAACACATATTTGCTCTGATGTTTCAGTAAAGGAGTATGAAACCTGAGTCCTGTTTGGACCTCCATAGTCGGGCCATCACTCCTTCAGAACCACTGTTCCCAGTTTAAATGGGTTTCCTTCAGAACCAATGTTCCCAGTTTAAATGGGTTTCCTTCAGAATCACTGTTCCCAGTTTAAATGGGTCTCTGGACGGTTCCAGCCTCTCTGGTTCCTGCATCTCAGCAGGTTCTTCCTTCCCTCTGACCAGAGGGATCCAGGTCTCCCTGGTCCAACACGCTCCAGTCCAGCAGCTGAATCTCCTCCTTGGTTCTGTCCGGTCCGGTTCTGCTAATCACCTCATTAAGTGACTCGGTGATGAAGCAGAGACTCAGGCCCTGCAGGCCTGATCTAGCAGAAGGAACATGATGGATTCTGGATCTTCCAGCAGCAGAAACTTTGCCTCCCTTTTACATTTCTTCTGAATTTCCTGCTTTAAATGTTTAGTTTTATCTTTTATATTTCTTGTTTTGAATTATTTTCCAGTTAATGTGAGTACCAGAGAAGGGTCCTATGTTAACATTTCTACCTTTGGAGCCCAGAGACGGGTCGACTGATCTGAAGGATTTTAGCTAGCATCCTATAACCAGTTTTGCATGATTTTCCACTCCTCCTTTCTGGCCTGACGGTCAACGGCCACGTTTACAATTGAAGAAGGGATGCTGATTTGAGCCATCAGAATCGTCAGTTTGGACTCAGGTCTTTTGACCCTCTTTCGGGACTTCAGGGGAGAGGTCGAAACCCTGGTACTCCCAGTGTTAAAAAATACATCAAAAGAAGGCCTCCTTCTCTGAACCTGATTCATCCTCAGCCTCTTTAGTTCAGTAAACATCCTCTGACCTCTGACCTCCAGCTGCGTTCTGCATGTTCAGAACCTGAACTCACCGACGGTCTGACCCACTCCACCCGGACCAGGTCGGCCGGCTGCAGGACGTCCCTGCCGATGGAGCGGTGGTCGGGGGGGAACATGTCGTCGATGAACCTCACCCGGCGGATGACGCAGTACTCCTTCAGCTGCTGGAAGTCCTGGTTCAGGAACTTCTCGGGGTTGGAAACGGTTCCATATCCGTCTTTAGAGTGACGAGCGCTGATGATGTCCATGCAGACGCCTGGAGCGAGCATGGCTGCAGCGTCCTGCAGAAAACACAACCAGTCTGCCTCTACACATCACTTCGAAGCAACAGCAACATCCACTGAAGAGGCGCCCATGAGGACACATAACCCTGACACTCACTGCGGTTCTCACTAAAGCAAATACTTCATAGATCATTCTATTCACTGAAGCAGCTTCCTGCAGTCAGAGTTACCTTTTAAAAGTTTCTTCACACCTGGTGTTGCTGTTGGGAAGACTCTGAGTCTGGTTTGAGGGGGCAGACTGAGGAGAAGCTGCAGCTCCTTTATAGAGCGGCTGACGCCTGAGGCTGTTCTCCAACAGACTCGTTAGCTGAGCTGCCATTGGATGGAGGTGAAACCAGAGGAACAGCGTTCAGACCTGCACACTCAGTAAGCAGCACAGTCTGCCATGCATGAAACCAGAAATTTTTGGAATGATTTGCCAAAGATTGGTGAATTTCTCCAAGCTATTCGTACAAACAGCATGAATCACCTGCAGAAGCAGCTTCTTCCTCAGTTCCTCTGTAAAGTGAATCTCTGTCGGTGAACATGTTGGCGCCTCAGCATGAAACTCAGCCAGGTGTGGGACCATCAGACACGCTTGTCTGGATTCTTAAAGCGTTTTTGGAAAAGATGCAGAAAACCCTGAAGCACATCAGAGATTAAAACTGTCGAGGAAGGAGTTTTTAACCTCCAAATGTCTTGCACTCATTTTCTTCCTAGATGCCAGCAGAACGGCGCTGAGAAGATGGTGGAACCGTGAGCAGGCTCCAGAGCAGAGGTGAGGAGTGTAAGGGCCTGGTTCTGGCTCCAGCTGCCAGAGACTCATCCAGCTGTTTTTCCATGTTGTCTGTTTCAGGATTGGTCAGATTGAGACTCTGACAAAGCCAAGAAGACGTGGCTGTGAAGCAGGACGTTCATTAGGTGAACTGATCCCGGGTCTTTGCTGCCTTGGCGTCGGGGTCAAAGGTTGAGGGGATCCTGCAGCCAGGCACCTTTAAATTCCTCTATAGCCTTCGGGCCATGGAGGTTCAGCCAAACAGCACCGAGGGAAATGAATGGTGCTGCTCGATTGGAGTGGCATTGTGGCTTTTCAGCTTTTTTCTTTGAATATTTTGGAATAATTGTAGTTTTGTTCCACAGAAACATCTAGAAACAGGCGAGTCCTAAACCAGGACCACATGCTGATTCTGCTGCCCTCTGCTGGCCTCATCCAGGCTCTGCTACATTCTCAGATGGATGGAGATTTATTTACTCCTGTGTCTTGTTGAGAAGTTTTACATTTTCTACCTGTTGCTCGTCGTTCTCTCGTCTCCTCGGGTCCATTAATGTCGTGTGTAAAAGTGAAACCACAAAGACAGCAGTCACTGTTCAACTTCACAATCAACCAGAATTTATTCAAACAATCAAATGCATCAAATCACATCAACAGCTCAACATAGTCACCAGAAACCAAAGCCACAAAGAAGAAATTAATTACCTTGGAAAAATACAAGAATATGAAGACGCCTTCAGAGACACTGAGTGGCAGTTCAGACAGATCCAGTGATCTGATTGGCTGGTTTAGCTCCATTCCTTTTATATCCAGGCGTTTCTACTGTCTGATGGTCCAACATAGTGTTTAATGCTGTAATGTTGCTGTTTGCAGCCAGAGACCAGGCAGGTTTTACCGAGGTCAAGATGAATCCATCCTGCTGATCCTCCTGATCTTTCCCAGCAAACCAACAATAGATGTTCATTTCCTATGGAAACATTTTACTCAAGAAAGTGGAACCAAAGTTTATCAGCTATCTGTGTTTCATTTCAAACTGGTTCAAACTGGTTTCTGAGCCCACAGAGCTCTGCTGACCTCTGACCTCTGATCCAGGGCGTCAAACAGCAGATTTGATTATAAAAATTTGCACGTTTCATATAATATCTTCAAACTCTCATAAAACAGACATGAGCTTATTTCAATACCAAAACATCTGTTACACTTAATATTTTCTGATTAGTTCTCAACTTCTTAGTTATAATGAACTAAAACATTTTCAGATGAATATATAACTTCTACACTCTTAAGAATGTGATCTAATATAAAAACTACTGATTAGACTAATTTTAATTAAACCATGGTCATTATATCTAAGAAAATGTTCTACTGATTAAGTTCTGTATTGATTAAACCATGAATCTAAAACTAACCTAAACAATCAGGATCCGTCTAATATTTCAACATGTGCTAAAGTTAAACATTATTAAAACTAGCATCATATTTCCAGCAGTCTGTATGAAGAGTCCATGACATCCTGTAAGACAGAGCCTTCTGTATTTTGGAGGCTTTAAAAGGGAATTTTACTGAGGCGTCTGTAAAACTCAGAAGAGTTTTGTGGTCCAACATGCCGAGTTCAGAGAGACGGCTGGAATAAACCAGCGACAAGAACCAGAACCAGCACAGAGGTGTTTCTGTGGGAGATCAGGCCAAACCCAGATTCCTCAGTAACTCTGGAAGAGCTGAACATGAAGAAGGAAGGCGCGGCTGTTTGCTTCTGCAGCTTTATGAAAACTGAACAGCAGACACCAGGAGCAGCGAAGCCAGAGACTTTATGAAACCACTGAATGTTGTGATGCTGTTGAGCCGGTCAAACAGTTCAGAGCTGTTAAACTCACAGCAGGGTGGCAAAGTGTTTCTGTAAGGAAACGGTTCAGGGTCACCTCTCTGCTGCTCCAACTGCTTTGATTATCCAGGTAATTATTGACAGGCGAGCTGCTGCTCTACCTGTCAGAAAGTCATAAACGCAGCAGCAGGTTCACCTGTTGGCTCGTCAGCCAGGAAGCCGCAGTCGGCTGCAGGTGCCTCCAGGTGTGGCTCACAACATTTCTCTGTTGCTTCAGACCTAAAGTCTCAGCTCTCCTGCGCGCTCTCAGCCTCCAAGGTGAGCTCTAACTTGTCTCTGCTCCAGTTCTCAGTGCAGGACACACAGCAGCGGCTAGCTGCTAGCGGCTAGCCGCAGGAATCTTATTTACATGTTTAGTTTCATCTGAGGAGCTGACGCTGTGACATGCTGAGACTCCTTGATGATTCTTCGCTTTCTCCGGGTGATTTCTGCGTTCCTGTAAGAACCACATGGCAGACAGGTACAGGAGGCGCTAGGCATGATGGGTAAACCCCTTAATAGGCTCACCAATCAGCGTTTTTCTCACTGATTGGTGAGCTGTTCAGTCTTTGTCTCTCCAGTTCCTTCACATGGTGTGGACATGCTTTTATTTCCATTCCTGAGTTCTAGTTTGGGTTTTCTATGCTTCCCACTTTCCTTCCTGTTGTATTTCAGCCTTGGACTTTTCTTAACCCGGTTTTAGGAGTTTTTGTAGACGATTCTTCTGCTTGATGCCAAAGATCAAACACAGGATGTGTGTAAGAAATGAGAAGCTCCTCATTGCACCACCTGATCCAATTGTAGGATCCAACCTGTTGGCCTAGTTAAATCCTGTTGTCCGCTGTTTTTGACCAGATAGTAGGTCAATGCTAAAGACACTAACTGTGCAGAATGCTGCATCCAAGTACGTTAATGGGAAGACATTCCAGCAGCTGGACTCCAGCCATCTTTATGCTAAATGGCTTCTGAAGCAGATACATCAGAACCGGGCCGGAGAGAACGAACCGGACTGTCGGGCTCCAAAGTCCTCCTTCAGTCCTCCTTTCCCAAAGGGAAATTCAGATGAAAGGAAACTTTGGATTTTATTTAGGAATGAAGGTCAGAGTCTGGAGGAAACATGAGGAGCTCAACAAAGTTTCACCTGAAAGGAAAAAGGTTTAGAAAGACGAGAGAATAAAGACGGTTCTGCTGTAGAAAACTGCAGAACAACCGAAACGCTGTTCTCTGGGAAATCAACTGGAATATGAAACTGGACCTGCAGTCCTGAATGTCTCCACTGGTGGGGGGTAACTAGTTACTAGTTACCAGTGGTGGGAAGTAACAAAGTACAAGTACTTTGTTACTGCACTTAAGTGCAATTTTCTTGTATCTGTACTTTACTTAAGTAGATTTAATAATGGATACTTTCGAATTTTACTCCACTACATTTTACAGTAAGTATCTGTACTTTCTACTTCACTATATTTCTACAAAACCGTCGCGTTACTCGTTACATCCGAGTCGCATTGAGCTTTTTTCCGTTAAAATGTGAAGTTCAGGGCCTGAACGTGGCGCCGTAAAATCCCAGCAGTAACGTGACTTCCTGATTCTGTTGTCTCCCATCGCCTCCTGCAGACATGCGCAGTGGTTCCTCTGAGCGGGAGAAGATTCTGTCAGTCAGTAACAGAAATCTGCTACATGAACCATCAGATTTAGCGACATGTAAAATCAGCAGCGCTTCGTCCAACTTTTATTGTCACTTGGAAAGGAAGCTAAAAGAAAGATCAGCTAACATGATGTTAGCAAAGCTAGCTGTACAGAGACTCATATGAATATGAATAAAAGTTGTCTCTCACGCGCTGAATTATTGTGAGGTGTTGACTGACTGAGGTGTCGCATATATGGGGCAACACTGTGACCAAAGTCTACAATATAGAGATATAACATTCATGAACGATCCGATTCTTCTGAACGGATCTTTACTAAGTCCAATAAGACTGAGAGCCGCTCTTTGTTCTTGTGATACTGTACACTGCAGTAGCTATTATTATTTTGTTTAATTGAAATATATATGGATTTATTTAATTGGCGAGTAAATAAAACAAGAACGTAAGAACGCAGAGCTGCTCGTTGCTCTTTGGTTGAGTTCGTCTCCTGTCATGGTGGCAGACGGTGACAACAGTCACTTCCTTCTGCTTGTTACTTCTTGCTTGTTGCGCCGTGGACAGTGTTCATAGTTGAGCATTGTTTACCGTTAATACATTGTCTTAGTTTCTATGTTTAATGGTGCAGACGGTGGTGGTTTCTGGCGTGGGCAGCCGCCCAGGGCGTTATCTTTTTAGGGAGGGCAGGAAACCTCTGCAGAGCACAGAGATGGAAGCAAAGCAGAATGAAGAAGAGTTTGAATTGATAATGATGCTGGTTAAATTTATTTCAGCTCTAAGTATTTAATATCTCGGTGTTTTTATGGGAACGTGGAATTTTCAGATCAATTTGAGAAGCAATTTTCATAAGTGCACTTAATTTTATAGAGTCATGTAGCGCGGCGTTTTGGTCTCAGGTTCGGTGGCCTTGACTACAACACTGCTGCCTTGGTTGCATGTCCTCCTCCACCTTCTTTCCATCCCCTTTCTGATGGATTTCTTTCAAAATAAAGGCCACTAGTGGCAAAAAAGTGAAGTTTATTCTATGTTAGAACAGGAGACAAAATGTTTCCATTCCTGAAATTATGATCCATAGAATCACATATCTAAGTCTAAATATGTTACAGAGTAAACACAATAACAACAACATGCTTTATCTGTCATTGTTCATTAAAATGCAACATTTATGATGTATTAAAATTAAATACGATGGATACACTTAATGATATTGTATTAGCGATTAGGTAATGCATTCAGCAAGTACTTTTACTTTAATACTGAAGTATTTTTAAAAGCCAGTACTTTTTTACTTTTACTCAAGTAAAAATGTTAATGTGGTACTTTTACTTTTACTTAAGTACATTGTTTGAGTACTTTCTCCACCACAGCAGCACATGGTTACAGCTTGTTGCTGAACTGATGAACCAGCTCTGAGTTTTGCTGTTTTCTTTTACTCTCATCTCCTATAAAGCTTTTTACTGGAGCTTTAGGTTAACTAGGCCTCGCCTTGACTCGGAGTCCGACGACCTTTGACCTGTAACGAGCCCAGCCGTCGGCCCGCAGCCATGCCGCCTCCAGGAGCCTGTCTGAGTATCATGGAGGCCCGCCAGCGCCGGGACGGCTTCGGCCACGCCTGCAGCCCCAGCCGACTCTTCGGACAGGACTTCCGGCAGCTGAAGGAGTTCTGTGTCGGCAGGCGGCTCAAGTTCATCGACGACATGTTCCCTCCTGACAGCAAGTCCATCGGACAGGGAGTCCTGAGCCCCTCGGACCTAGCCCGGGTCGTCTGGCTCCGGCCAGCGGTGAGTGGTTTCGGATTAGGTTGATCAGACGCTGCAGGTGTCAGATGAGAATCTGGTTGACTTGTTGCTTCTTGCAGAGAATTGCTCAGAACCCGTCCTTCGTCCTGCAAGGGTTCTCCAGGTTTGACTTTGGTCAAGGAGTTCTGGGTGAGGCCGCCGTTCCTGTTGTACGCCGTTCCATCGGATTTCCTGGTAACTTGTTTGTTTCTCTGAGCAGGAAACTGCTGGTTTCTGGCGTCGATCGGAGCGCTGACGTTCCAGGATCAAATCCTCCAGCAGGTCGTCCCTCAGGAACAAGACTTTGATGAGAACTACTGCGGCCTGTTTCATTTCAGGGTAAAACACGTCCGTCTCCATGGAAACAGGCCTGGCAGCGGTTTTTACAAGCGCTCGTCCTGCCAGGCCGTCGGTGTGGCTTTCTGAGTGACACTCGATGATCCGTAACGTCCTGGATGGAGCCGTTCCGACCCGGCTTGGTCTCTTCTGTCTGCGCCGCAATAACTCAATTTACTGTCCCAGAAATTATTGCCAGCAGCAGTATAGCTGTCATTTTGAGACCATCGTCAACTAATCTAATAATTACTATCAAGAACATTCAACAATGGAGCTGTAAAACATTTAAAATAAACAAAAGAACAATAATTAAAATGGATTATGATGATTCTCAATATTAATATTTCAGCTTGGACAGGGAAAACTGGCAAAATCCCCAGATTTTCATTGATATTTGAGGGAAACGTGTCTTTAACGACCGTTGTCCAAACTGAACTTATTGAGCTCATTTTAATTTTATTAATTTCATTCATTTATTCATTCATCCTTCTCCGTTCCGCTGCAGTCTGATGAAGTCCGTGGGTTTTTCTTCACTCTGGTTCCGTCTGCATATTTCCTCATCCAGTTTCAAACAGGGTTGTAGGTTCAACTTCCCCACAGGCAGAAGGTTCTGCATTTGGCTGAGTAACATGGTGGATATTTGACCCCGGCTTGGTTTCCTGGCGCTGAAGTCCGTTGAGGTCGGAGCGTTGGGAACCAGAACCGTAACGTGTGTTTGGGATCGTTGTCCAACTGGGTCCAGGTTGGAGCTAAATCTGGAGCCTGACCTCCTTCGTTAGTCGTTTTGTACGATGCAGAGGACTGCTGCTAATGAAACACTCCCACAGGATGACACTGCCACCACCATGCCTGACTTTTCATTGAGATCTACAATTGAGATCTGTAATTGTTCAGTCTTTGTTTCCTCTGAACAGAGGAGCAGCAGCTCGTAGTCTGGATTGTTCCTGAACATCCAAACCTGTAAGTGAGGAAAACTATGGAGGAAATAAAGGGTTCAAACAGAAAGCATTAGAACCTCCGATTGTTCTGACCGTAGTCACCATGATAGGCGTATGTAAACTTCTGAACACAAATGTGTATTTGGCAGTTGGTTCTCTGGGATAACAGAAAGTTTTTCCTCTGTTTAGTTCTGGAGATTTGGGAAGTGGGTGGACGTCGTGATTGATGACAAGCTGCCAACCATCAACGGCAGCCTGATCTTCGTTCATTCCAAGAAACAGAACGAGTTCTGGCCTGCCCTGCTGGAGAAAGCATATGCCAAGTACACTCGGACCGCTGGTGTTCAGCAGCTTCCTCTCTGTGGTCTGTGTGTTAACGTTCACGCCTTCCTCCATCAGGGTGTGTGGCTCCTACACCGACATGAATGCTGGGACTCCTGCAGAGGCCATGATGGACTTCACTGGAGGCGTCCACATGAGCATCCAGCTGTCGGATCCTCCTCCGGACCTGTGGGGGCTGATGTCCAGAGCCGGGAACTTTAGCGCTCTGCTCAGCTGTAGTACGCCACAAGGGGTACGAAGAAATCTGTCCTCCATTTTCTCATGACGTTCACCTCAAGGAATGCCAGTTTATCTATAAAGGATCATTAAAAACCTAGAAAGCTTTTTTCTGGTTTCTTTATTAGTTTTCTACTAACATCTAATTGGAATAGGTTGAATAAACCACCATTGGATTTGCAGCATCTACTGCTGTCAGAAACATGAATTCTTGTTTTGCATCTGTAGGAGTCATCCTCGTTGACCTTGTCTCCCAACGGCCTAGTCCAGGGCCACGCCTACACTGTGACTGGCGTTGTCCAGGTGAAGGCTCCCACCAGCAGGCATGGTTGTAATAAACATGACTGTTGCTGACGGTGTGTGTTGCTGGTCAGATGATGAGCAGAGGGAAGCCGGTGAAGATGCTGCGTCTGTGGAATCCCTGGGGAAAAGGAGAGTGGAACGGAGACTGGAGCGACCGGTGAAGAACTTCATCTCTGATTCATGATAAATGGCTCTGCAGCTGAGGATGGTTCATTCATCTGATGTTAAATAATGATGCAAACAGTTAACGACCGCTGCTGTCCCTACAGCTCGTCTCTGTGGCAAACCGTGAGCTCCCAAGATCGAGAGAAATGCCTTTCAGTGGTCGACGACGGAGAGTTTTGGTGAGTGAACTCAGTTAAATTAGTTATCCAGACGTCTCGTTTTATTTCCCCTAAAAGCTTAAAGTTGACGTTTTATTTGACATCATTAATGATGACAGGATGACACTGGAGGACTTCTCCAAGTTCTTCACAGATCTTGACATCTGTGGTCTGAACCCGAACTTCCTGGACGAAGACTCGTCTTCCCAGTGGACGACCTCTGTGGCGGAGGGCCGGTGGGTGGCGGGAACAACGGCTGGAGGCTGCATGAATTACAAAGGTAATCGATTACAACTGCTGCAGAAAATACCAAAATGCTTTAAACAATGTAAGCAATCTTTCCAGTAAATCCAACAGAGGAAAGGCTGAAAGGCTCAGTGTGGACAAAACCAAAACTGTTTGGAGGTTTTACAGTCAAATATGTGAATTAAAAATATTCCAGGGAAAACCAACTGCTTAGAATAAAAGTAAAGATAGATATGTAGAAGGAAGCAGCAACTTTTCTCTTACATAATCCATCCAAACTGGAGTTTTGAAAACTGGTCAGTTGATGGGAAGATGTTGGGATGTAAATCAGGGCGAAGCGGCGTCTCTGCTCTGGTCGGTCACATGAAGGCAGCTGGATGAAGCCGAACTGGAAGGCGTCACTTTGGACTGAAAACCTGCACAAGGTTCAGCAGGAGTCCAACAGAAAAGATCTCAGTCCAAGTTTTCAGTTTCAGTTTTAATGATTAATTCTTAAAATTCAAACATGAACTTCAGTAAACTTGTTTCTGATAAGAGCAGGTAGAAGTTTATGACACATTGTTTCAACATCAGAAAACAGAAAGTCTTCTGTCAATAAAAACTGCAGCTTTCCGGAAACTGATCCTGTTTCCCAGTAAGACAAACATACGAAGACAAAACAAGTTAAATAATGTCAGACCTTTATGACCGAAAGTACATAGTACAGCATGAAGAAGGTTCCCCTGAACTCTGGCTGATGGAGTGCTGCGCACCGCAGCGTAGCTCTGAACCCTGAACCCTGAACCCTGAACCGGACCCCAGCACGATGCAAGGCAGAAAATCTGACAGATTTCTTCTCACTAACCCAGTTCATGCAGCCTCTTGGCTTTAGTTGTCCATTCCTTGCTGAGAAGCCTGACCTCTGTCTGCAGACAGCTTCTGGACCAATCCGCAGTACCGAGTCAAGCTGTGTGGCGAGAAGGCTGAGAAAAACATCCTGGTGTCTCTGATGCAAAAACCTGACAAGAGGAACCGACACCTGGTCCAGAACCTCCACATCGGCTTCTCCATATTTCAGGTAAATCTCAGCCGTTTGACACCAGGAGTCCTCCTACTGACTGGGTCAGATCTGGGTCAGTGCTGTGTTTCAGTTGCACCAAACAGGAACAGTTTAAGCTGTGAGCATGGAGGAGGAGGCTGGTTCTGCACCATAGAATCCAGTTTATCAGAGGAACATGTAACACACACACCAGTAAATCCACTGAGTTAGTTTTCCTCCACATGTCGAGTTTGAGACTGAATCCTGCTGCACACAGGAAGCATTTCCTCTGGCTTTTCTTAAAAATGAAGGCCGATTCACAACCAAAAGCACTGCTGGTTCCTCAGACAGTAACCTGCATGTTTCCTGCTGGTGGTCCCCAGAAGTCAGGAAATCTGTGATTTACCAACCTGCTGTTCAGTAGGTATCCAGCAGATTACTCTAATTATTACACTGCAGTTCTCCGAAAATCATCTTCACAGCATCTCGATGATCAGGGGAAAAGTGTAGAGAAATCTCGCTGTGTGAACCAGGTTGGAGCACCATGTTGGGAAACATTTGGGACCCTGGGAGCCCGTTAGGGCTCCACCAGGTGAACTTGTAGATGGTGTTGTAGTCAGGACCACCTGACCCGAGACCAAGACCAGCGCCCCGCGCTACACGACCCAATGAAATGTGAAATATGATCAAAATTGCTTCTCCAATTGATCTGAAAGATTCACATTCCCATAAAAACACCTAGATATTAAATACTTAGAGCTGAAATAAATTTAACCTGTATCATTATCAATAAAAACTCTTCTTCATTCTGCCTTGCTTCCATCTCTGTTCCTTTGCCGTCCCAAAAAGACGGCGCCCTGGGCGGTTGCCCATATGGCCCATGTCAGAAACCACCACTGTCTGCACATTAAACGGAGGATGAACGCCGTTCCCCGACGGTAAATGGCGTTCATCTATGAACACCGTGCAAGGCGCAACAAGCCAGAAGGAACCAAGCACAAGGCGACCGACTTTCTCTCCTGCTGCATGAAGCCCAGTAGCTCAGAGCTGTAACATCTGACAGGAGACGGAAACAGTCAGAGAGCAATGAGCATGCTCTGCTGCTCTTAAGTTCTTGGGTTTTATTTATTTACTAATAAATATCAATGTATATAATTAAATAAAATGATCATAGCTACTGCAGAATACCAGAGCATCACAAGAACAAAGAGCGGCTCTCGGTGAGGCTCCAGTCCCATCGTTCTTAGTAAAGACCCGTTTAGTAAAATCAGATCGTTCATGAATGTAACATCACTGTATTGCAGACTTTTGGTCACAGCGTTGTCCCGTACATGCGACAACAAATAAACTGGACAGTTTGCTGACAATTTAGTGATAATTTTACAGTTGTGGTTTTGACGAGTCTTGAAATAAAACCCTCAACGCCCAAGACCGAGACCGGTCTCCAGTTCTACAACACTACTTGTAGACACCCTGAACCCGCCACCAACGGTTCCCTGTGAGTAAATAACAGCTCAGCATCCTATGAATATACAGGAGACATAAATCCATCGTGGTTCTCTGTTGGCACTCTGCAGGTAAGCATAAAGTTGTTTGTTTCATGTCTAAATATAAGCTGATTTCTTTTCATCTGATTTGCTTCCAGGTGAAAGAACAGGTAAGACATATTTTCACAGTTTCAACATTCATTTCATATTTAATAAATCAGTGTTGGAGACCTGAGACGTTCTGTGTTGCCACAGCATCGGGCACACAGGGGGAAATTCACGGCCTCGTTTTTCAGCTCTCAACAACCCGTCGCCCAAACGAAGACCTTCATGAACGCTCGGGAAGTGATGGAGCTGCTGACGCTGAAGCCTGGAGACTACATGATCGTCCCGTCCACCTTCCATCCCAACGAGACGGCGTCCTTCCTCCTGACCATCCTGTCCAAGACCGAGACCCGCTGCTAGTACGTCTCTGCATCATCAACACGGTCGTCCTGTCCTACGTCTGTTATGGACGGACGCTCAGCTTCTACTCTGGAATAAGGAGTGTTTGTTTGTAAAGACACTTTGTGTGAATGTTTTTGCTCACAGTGAGAACTCTGGTGAGCGCTCTCCAGAACCGGTTCCAGAGGTACCAGATCACATCATCACAGATCATGTCTGGCTGACGAGGCATTGACTGAATTCAAACATGGCCGATGTGTTTTTCAGGCGATGAAGGTGAAGAACAGACAGGAGGATGAAAATAAGAACGCTTTCTTCCGTCAACATTCAGACAAGGTACGTTTATCAACATTTATTTAGACCAAGGCCAGAACTTTAGTACTTTAACTTCAATTAATTAATAACAGGGTTTTTATATGAGTTAAATATTTCAACATAACGTTAAAGGCAGCAATGGACAACATAGCTGCTGTTTTGAGCATTTATCTGCTTCTAAACAATCTGATTGGACGCTGGAAAAGACAAAACTCTCCATTCAAATTGGGCTAAAAGGAGTTAGCCTATCAGCAAAGCTATTCTGGTCTAAAATAGCATCTCTATGCTAAACATGTAGCAGCTAAAGCTAATGTCAGCGTCTACAGTCCACATTTCTGCAGAAGCTCCATGAATGATCTGGAGTTCCTGAAACTCAGGAAAGATGAACGTTTTACTCCAATGTGGTGGTTGAAGAACCTGAAGATTAAAAACCATAAATGTTATTTTTTTCAATAATTTATGTGTATAAAGGGGTTTTGAGTTAAAAATGTTGATATGATTAATTACAGACCCTGCTATTAACTCAAACAATTTAATGAGTCCCACCGCTAGTTTAATCCAGACGCAGGTAAACAGTTCTGAGTTTTTAGAGACGGATTGCAGAAACGCCGGGTTAGAAACATCAGCTGAGTGTCGTTTGTTTCCTGCAGTATGAAGAGATGGATGCAGAGCAGCTCCAGAGAATCCTAAACGAGAACCTTCTGAAAGGTCCAGACCGCGAAATCCTTCAGTGATCATCAACTTGAGCAGCTATCGCTGCTAACTGTCGCTGCTAACTATCGCTGCTAACTGTCGCTGCTAACTATCCCTGCTAACTGTTGCTGCTAACTATTGCTGCTAACTGATGTTGCTAACTATCGCTGCTAACTGTCACTGCTAACTGATGTTGCTAAATATCGCTGCTAACTGTCGCTGCTAACTATCGCTGCTAATTGTCGCTGCTACTATTGCTGCTAACTGATGTTGCTAACTATCGCTGCTAACTGTCACTGCTAACTGATGTTTCTAACTGATGTTGCTAACTATCGCTGCTAACTGTCACTGCTAACTGATGTTGCTAAATATCGCTGCTAACTGTCGCTGCTAACTATCGCTGCTAACTGTCGCTGCTACTATTGCTGCTAACTGATGTTGCTAACTATCGCTGCTAACTGTCACTGCTAACTGATGTTTCTAACTGTTGCTGCTAACTGTCGCTGCTAACTCTGCTAACTATCGCTGCTAACTATTGCTGCTAACTGTTGCTGCTAACTGTCGCTGCTAACTGTCGCTGCTAACTGTCGCTGCTAACTATTGCTGCTAATTGATGTTGCTAACTATCGCTGCTAACTGTTGCTGCTAACTGTTGCTGCTAACTATCGCTGCTAACTGTTGCTGGTAACTGATGTTGCTAACTACCGCTGCTAACTGTCGCTGCTAACTCTGCTAACTATCGCTGCTAACTATTGCTGCTAACTGATGTTTCTAACTGTTGCTGCAAACAGTTGCTGCTAACTATTGCTGCTAACTGTTGCTGCTAACTCTGCTAACTATCGCTGCTAACTATTGCTGCTAACTGATGTTTCTAACTGTTGCTGCTAACTGTTGCTGCTAACTATTACTCCTAACTATCGTTGCTAACTGTTGCTGCTAACTCTGCTAACTATCGTTGCTAACTGTTGCTGCTAAGTATCGCTGCTAACTGTCGCTGCTAACTACCACTGCTAACGCTGCTGCTAACTCTGCTAACTGTCGCTGTTAACTATTGCTGCTAACTATCGCTGCTAAAGCTGCTAACTGATGCTGCTAACGATCACTGCCATCGCTGCTATGCTAACGCTTTGCGCTTGGATCTGCAGGAGACCTGAAGTCCGGAGGTTTCAGCATCGACGCCTGTCGGAGCATGGTGGCCCTCATGGACGTATCCTGCTGCCATGTTCAGAACCGCCCAGCCCGTCTTGGCAGGGTTCTCCTTTGCTAACGTCAGACGCTAACGTCAAATGGAGTAAACACAAAAAGCAGCTTTTAAATGAACATTTTATTTAATAAGAGAAAAACAACCAAACTGTTTCTGTTGAGTTGCCATAGTAACACCCAGACCTGAGAGCTGCCTGACCTCTAACCTCATGAAATGATGTGAACAGAACCCGTCTGACAGCAGGAAGTAGGCCGGGAACCAAGTCAGAACCAGGACCTGTGAAGACGCTGCTGCAGTTGTTAATTCAGTTTGTTCATTTTGTTTTGTCACACACAATCCAACAAATTCCATGGTGAACTTACAACACGCTGCTCCACCGGGTCACAGATCTGCAGGAATCAACGCCACTAGACGCCTGGATGAGCTCCTCTGATCTGAGACTTTAGGCCTCTGGTTCTGGAAATGTTCTGCAGCTGCTAGAAGACCCACTTTGGAACCAGCTTTAAGTGGCAATGGAGGGTCAGGGCAGAGGTCAGAGGTCAGCCAGATCTCTAGTTTCCAGCTGGAAGAACTGAAACTGTGTTAACTCTAGATCTGTAACTCTAGATCTGTAACTCTAGATCTGTAACTCTAGAGCGTTCCTCTTTAGGTCCGAAGAGAACTTCAGTTTCTGTTCAGCCGGAGAAAGTTTTGTCACCTTCAGACATTGATCTGTTGTCTGTTCAGTGATTGGATGGGGTCAAAGGTCACCTGGTGACATTGTAAGGTAGAGGTGTGTATCATTTGTGTCGTCACGGTAACTAATCAGATTTGAGTTATAACCTGAGCTAATGGATATTAAATAGAAAAGGCCCCTGTACTAAGCCGTGGGAAACCCCATTTGTTGCTTTCTGAGGTTTCTGCAGGTTTAATGAGAAGCAGCAGGTCAGATGTTTTCTTCCTTTACAATCAGTTTAAAGACGTCAGTAACTGGGAGACTGAACAGCAGTGAGTTCATCCGACTGTGGAACAAAGTCATCATTTACAAGGTAACAACATCAACTCTGGCTCTGAGCTGCTGTACGGCTTTCCTAAAGTATTCAAACCCAGACGTGTTTCCACGTTCCTGTTCCACAAACTTCCGTGTTTTATTGGCGTGTAACGTTTGTTTGTCAGGACATTTTCTTTCAAACTGATGTTTCTCGGACTGGAACCCTGTCGCTGACGGAGCTCAGGAACGCACTCGTCGCTTCAGGTACTCCAGGTTCTGCAGAACCTCCTGGTCATGTGACCTGGCTCTGAGCTGGGCCCGATTCAGACCCAATCCTGACCCGGTTTGTGTCTGTGTGTTTCCAGGGATGAGAGTCTCTGACGACATGCTGAACCTGATGGCGCTGCGCTACGGCGCCTCCTCTGGTCACATGACGCTGGAGAGCTTCATCAGCCTCATCCTGCGTCTGGACTGCATGTTCAGTGAGTCGGCCGGTTCCGGTCCAGATCAAATGTCTAATCGGGTTTAAAGTCGCTAACGTCTCGGTTTCTGTGCCAGAGATCTTCCGGCAGCTGTCTGATGGGAAAACGATGAGCCTGCAGGAGTCAGAGGTGAAGACGTCAGCCTCACTCCTCTGAGTGGAGCAGAAGGAACTTCTAATGCTGCTCTCTCTGTTTCCAGTGGATCTACGTTTCCATGTACACGTGAGTCTGCAGGAGGACAGGCACACAGGAAGAAGATCGGTTCCCTCTCACCTCAAACTGAGCCAGAAAAATCTACCTTCAATTAATTTCATGTGTATTTTCTGTGGAAAACTTTACAACCTCACAACTGATTAAATAAAATCACATTTCAAATTTTACTGCATGATGGTTTTAATTTATGTCGCAGGTGGTCTCAGGTTTATCCTTCCTTCCATGTTGTCTGGTTGTCTGAGAGGAAGTGGGAGAGGTAGCAGATCCTCGACCCTCCAGCTCATTCGGAGGATCCCAAAGGATTCCCAATTTCATGACGTTTCCTCCCGATGGTCTGGACTCACTTTTGCAGAAACCAAAACATTTCTTCCATCTCTAGCTGCTTTGAGCTACCTGTTCCCTTCCTGGCCTATGGGGGCGCTGCAACAAGAACCACTGACGGAAACGACACAAAAACCTCTGAAGACACTGAGAGCAACTTCCTGTTTCGCCAAATGGAACAAGTTCACCTGGCTGCAGCAAACAGGAAGGGTGGGACGGACCACTGTGAGTGTCTTGCCTTATTTGGAAATGGGACCATTGCACTCCAGAAGTGAAGGGGGCGCTATTTACTATACTGTATTATCCGCGGCCTCCCGTTTTTTATTTTCTTTTGAAAACTGTGATGTTTTTATCTTTAGGAAGGATTTTCACTCTCAGCATGAATTTGAACTTCTCTCTTTTATTTACTTCAGCGCAGCTCACAGTTTTTAACAGATTCTGTAGCTTTCTGTGAACTTCTAAATCTGCTCCTTAGTCGCATCTTTTTTGGCCTGATACTGCCTCTAGTGGTGTGGGGGTGGTAACACAACTAATATAGTCACTAAATCAGAATTTGCTATTAATTCCGGCATTACTGGACCCGTAAAATATAAATTATAAAACACCATATTTTTTCATTTTCTTAAGGATGTAGAGCTAATTAAATGCCATAAACAAGACCTTTATATGTTATAAATAATATCTCCATCAATTATAGGAGGAATACATTTAATAAGGAGACATGAAAAACATGATGAACTATGATAAAAATACCAGTTACAATGTATACATAAGAAATTTAATTGAGCAAACATCAATAAAGAACAACAAATCTGGTTGCTACAACTAGGATTGTTAAACAGATACAAGATAAAATTCACATTTTTACATTTATGGTGTTGTTATTCTAAGAGACTTTTTGTTGGTAGTCTTATGCCATCCATCCATTTTCTTCGGCTTTATCTGGGGTCGGGTCGCGGGGTCAGACTTCCCTCCCCAGCCGCTTGTTCCAGCTCCTCCAGGGGAATCCCAAGGCGTTCCCAGGCCAGCGAGAAACATCGTCCCTCCAGCATGTCCTGGGTTTTCCCCTCCTCCTGGTGGGACCTGAACTCCTCACCAGGAAGGCGTCCAGGAGGCATCCTGACCAGATGCCCCTCAACTGGCTCCTCTCGCTGTGAAGGAGCAGCGGCTCTACTCTGAGTCCCTCCTGGATGACTGAGCTTCTCTCTCTAAGGGAGAGCCCAGCCACCCTACGGAGAAAACCCATTTTGGCCGCTTGTATCCGCGATCTCGTTCTTTCGGTCATGACTAGCCCTGTCGCTATAACCCTAACCCTTAATAAAGATGAAGATATATCACAGATTTGAAAAGAAAATAAAAACGAGAGACTGCGGATAATATAGGAAATAGCGCCCCTTTCACTTCTGGAGTGCAATGGCCCCATTTCCAAATTAGGTAAGAGACTCAGAGTGGTCCGTCCCGCCCTTCCTGTTTGCTTCAGCCAGGTCCTTCTTAAATAGAAACAAGATGGAGGCGTCAGATTTTAGCGGTTGGAGGATTTCTCTTTAGTCTTTGGCTAAAGACCAGGAGCCATTTCTGCTGCTAGCGCTAGGCTAGCATGTTAGTTTTGGTTGTATTTACCCAGAATGCCCTGCACTTTAGTCCACTTCCTGCTTTTGGAGCGGTCTCTGGTCTGCTTGGCGTTCACATTCAAACTGAACCCAGACCAAGATTTGGAGGATCAGAGGTCAGAGGTCGATTAGCATTCGCACCTCACCAATTGAACGGGACTTTGACTAGACAAATGGACTGGAATTGGATTGAAGCGGCTCATACAGGGTCGGTGAAATGATGCAACCTGACGTTGGACTTTCCCTGTTGGCAATTGTTTTTTCAGAGTCAAAGGTCACCAAGAAGAGCATCAGATTCGTCTGCCATGCAGATCAGAGGAACCAATCAAATCAAATTCACATCGAAACACGTCTACAACTGTTTATTCTGTCTGATGCTGTTTGCTCTCTATTCAAGTGATTTTATTATTTGATTTTATTAATTTTGTAAGGTGTCCTTGAGTGCAGAGAAATGTACCAAAAAATAAAATGCATTATTATTATTAAGAAAGCCTACAACTCCAGGCCAGGTAAAAGGTCAAGAACACTGAAGACAAATAGCATCAAATGTGGAGTTAAAATAACCAGCAAGACTGACGATGGACTCCATATGTTAAAATAATAAAGCAGTGGAGCCCAAAGTGGGTCCTGGAGGCCCGGCATCCTGCTGTTTTAGTTCTTTCCCTGGTACCAACAACCTTTCAGGAGGTCAATGTTCTTCTTTGGCCTCTAACAATGCCGGGCCTCCAGGACCCACTTTGGGTAATAAAAGATAAAGCAGCTCAGATGTTCTTCAAAATGTAATCATTTAAAGGAAGACAAAAAGTAAATCGCCACAGAAGGTTTTTATAAAAAAGAGTAAAAAAGTTTAATTTCCTCTGAAATTCCAACAAAGTGTTTCTGCAGATCTTCTCTCCTGTCTTCTACCTGCTGGGTCAGGTGTACATGGAGAGAAACAGCCACTAAAATCACACAGAGGCAGATTATTAACCACCATCGGCGACCAGAATCATCAATATTCAGATTTAATCTGGAAGTGAAATCTGTCCTGGAGCTTTCTTACCTCTGACCTGGACAGCGTGACGTTTCTCCCATCCGACAGCTCCGTAAAGATTTCTGCAGAACAAACAGAAGGAAGGCGACTGTCAAACCGGGGCAGGTTTACACCAGGCAGACCCACTGACCCAGGGTCAGGGTTCAACATGTCTACTCAGAGCTTCACTCACTGTTCATGCGGCTCAGGCGGAGGCTGAGGCTGATGAAGTTCTCCAGGGTCATGTGACCCGAGGAGGCGCCGTGACGAACCACCATCAGGTTAAGCAGTTCATCGCTGATGCTCATACCTGGAAAACAGCTCAGGGCTTTAGCTACTGGCTTTAGCTAATGGCTTTAGCTATTGGCTTTAGCTAATGACTCTACCTAATGACTTTAGCTCAGGACTTTAGCTACTGGCTTTAGCTACTGGCTTTAGCTAATGACTTTAGCTAATGGCTTTAGCTATTGGCTTTAGCTAATGACTCTACCTAATGACTTTAGCTCAGGACTTTAGCTACTGGCTTTAGCTACTGGCTTTAGCTAATGACTTTAGCTAATGGCTTTAGCTCAGGACTTTAGCTAATGCTTTAGCTATTGACTTTAGCTAATGACTTTAGCTCAGGACTTTAGCTAATGCTTTAGCTATTGACTTTAGCTAATGACTTTAGCTCAGGACTTTAGCTATTGACTTTAGCTAATGACTTTAGCTCAGGACTTTAGGTAATGATTTTAGCTAATGGCTTTAGCTCAAGACTTTAGCTAATGACTTTAGCGCAGATGTTAAGTCTTCAGTCTCAGACTCTGATCAGTCACCCTGATCCTCTGCACAGAAACATGAGGCTCCTTAACGTTCTTGGAATGGATTTACCTGAGTCTCTCAAAGCGTTCCTCAGCTCCGTCAGTGACAGCGTTCCCGTTTGAGAAACATCCATTTTGGCAAAAACTCGCTGATGAAAGGAAACAGGACCTATTTAATATCTGTAGACTAAAGCAGAACCACACTGCCCAGATTTCACCTTGGCTTGGTTCTACTACCTTATATTTCATAACCTTGTGCCACAGATAGCCAAACTCCTGACTGTCCAGCTTTCCATCTCCAGATTCCTGTTGAATGAGCTGTTAAGGCAACAAGAGTTTGCTCTGTAAGCAGTGAAGTTCCTTCCACCCTAGCAGGATACATCCATCAGAGCCACCATGCTGCGACATGCATCGATGCTAAAGCTTCCTGATATCAGGTCACCTGCAGGGAAAAGGTCAGAGGTTATTCATTGTGGCAGGATCTCCTTAATCTGTGAATTACTGCCCTTCATGTTCAAACCTTTCAGAAGCTGCTGCAGGAGCTCAGCATCGACTTCTTCATACTGAAAAAGAGAACAGAGCTGAACAGATCCACGTTGGCATGACAACAGAACGACCGGTTCCTCCTACAATGACTTTCAAACCTCAGATTATTAAATCGGGTCAACTGATTTCAGTAAATAAAAACGTTTAAGTTTGAAATATATTGGACACATTTCTGCTAGTCTGTAAATGAGCTAAAAGCAAAGCTAATATTTAGCTTAGCGCTTTAGCTAATATTAAAAGCTTTTTACTTTTCCAGATAAATTCTAAAGCACTAATTTACTCAGCTGTTTTGTAATCTTTCAGTTGAATAAAGTTCTGCTTTTCAACTGTTAAGAATTATTCAAGTAATTATATATTTATTCTGCTGCAGAACGCTCCTCATGTTCTCCACATATGACGCGGTGCACCAGATGACATTTATTTTGTACCCAGAATGCATCGCTGTAGCTCTACAGTAAACAGTAAACAAAATCAGCAGCAGATTTAGTAAAATTCAGCAACTATAAAACTGAAACCAGGAGAATCAGGAACTGAAGCCAAACCTTACAGGAAGCTAAATCATGACAAATTTGATCCTGACGAGGGCAACACTTTATGTTGCAGCACATATTGTCAATATCACATGGTCAGTAGCAACATCATCAATAGTAGCTTTAGCATTAGCCTCTAGTAATTACTTTGTTGGTATAGTGCTTCAGTTTTACTAAATACTGTGTTGGTGTAGCGCTTTAGCGTTAGCGGAACTAATGTTTTAGTGTCAAAGCAGCTAGCATTTCAGATAGCAGTGCTCACCACTGGAGGCTGCATTGGTCTAAAGCAGGTTACCTTGTCTGAGTACTGACGGAAGAGTAGCATTTTCTTTTCAACATCCTGGCAGTTTTTCTCTTTCTTCGCCTGTTAATGAAGCAGTTCAGAGAAATGTGAAGATCAAAACATCTCAACAACAGGATCAATAAAACGTGTCTGCAGAAACAAACCTTTTCAACTGGATTGTTCAAATTGTGTCCAGAGTTTTCACTGGGGAGAAAGAGATAAAAAAAAAGTTTCCACATCATGGACATCCACCATTTATGAACTGTCATTTTATTCCAGAGACAAATAACAAAAACCAGGCAGGTCCAGAGAAACCAACCAGTGTCAATGAACCGGTTCCGAGGGCCCTGAGAACCTGGTCAGGGACCGTTCACCAGTTCACCAACAGCTCTCCTATCTTAGACCTAACAGATGGATAAGTAACGACCCAGTCCAGATTCTTCTGACGGGTTGATGAGTTGCACCCTGGAAATGTCTGGACCTACTAGCAGCGGGTCTCCTCCCGGGAGAAGATGGTCAGGAGGAAGGAGGCGGTCTGGTTGGGCTCGTTGGTGCACGGCACGATGACGTATTCTCCGGGCTTCAGCGTGAGGAACTCCGTCACTTCACGGGACTTCATCAACTTCCTGGTTTGGGCAACGGGTCTATGGCTGCTGAAGAACGATGCTGGGAACTTTCCAGCGCGTTTCTCATCCTGCAGGAAAATGAACGTGCCTGGTTATTTCTGGAGCGGGTTCCGAGAGCCGTTACTCAGAACACACACTTACTTTTTCTGACACCTTGAGGAAAATCAGTGGAAAATTGTCCATGTTGGAGAAAAAAAAAAGGTGAAGAATTATAAATGTCCAACATTGAACAAAATGGAAAAATCGAGTTGCTGGTTTGATCCAGTTATGGAAAGTTAGGACATTATACTTCCTGTAGAAACATGTTTACCTCAAAGATGATGAAGCCGATGAAGAAGAGCTGCGCCAAACGCCTGTTCCTCTTGTCCGACTTCTGCATGAGAGACACCAGAGTATTCCTGGTCTGAGAGGAATCGGTTTTTCCGCAGACCTTGATCCGATACTGGGGATTGGTCCAGAAAGTCTCTGGAATAACAGGAACGTGGAACTTTAACTGAACCGACGAAAGGAAAACATCGAGGCTCAGCAGTTTCTCTACCAGGAGACTTTCACAGGTTCAGAACCATAACAGCAACGTTTTAGTGGAGCTCAGAGAAACGACCCAGAGGTCCACCTCTGGCTGCACAGGCCTCCATTAGCAGGTCAAAGGTCCTGACTGCAGAGCAGAGATGCTGGGCCATGGTGGAGTTCTGGTTCTGGTTCTTACCTTTGTGGTTGATGTAGCCTCCAGCCGTGGTTCCTGCCACCCAGCGGTTCTCGTACATGGACGTCTTCCAGTGGCAGGCCGGTTCTTCGTCCAGGAAGTCGGGTCTCATGCCGCAGATTTCAATGTTGGTGTAATATCTGCAGCAATCCTCCAGGCTCATCCTGAACACATTTTCATATACTGACTGTATTCTGTGCACTGGAGCGTTTTCAATATTTCGCATTAATTCACAGAAGTTGTAACTTCAGTCATTTACCAAAACTCTCCATCATTCTCCACAGTGAGGCACTTTTCGCGGTCCTTTGTGCTGACGCTTCGCCACAGAGGAGACCTCGCAGAACAAGGAGGAAGCATTTATTTATAGGTTTCAGCAGAATAAACGAGTTTGCCAGCTGCGAGGTCTCACTTGTCGCTCCAGTCTCCGTTCCACTCTCCGTGCCCCCAGGGGTTCCACAGGCGCACCAGGTTCACCTCCGTCTCCTGGCTCTGCAGCTGATTGGTCAGCATACAAACACACTGTCAGCACTGACATCAACTCCTCCAAGTTTGTCCTGAGGTCTGCATTTGTATGTAAAGCTATTGAATCTCAGTTGCCATGGTTACCCTGTGTATCTGGGGTAACTGATCGATTTGGGTTGCATAGGAATGAAAGTAAAAACTATTTTAATTAGGTCAAATTCGAGTTTTTCATGGATGAACTGAGTGGGTAGAGATGAGCTAAAGGAGAACTCAGGTTCTGTTCAGGTCAGCTCCAGAGAGCCGTTACCTGTTTCAGACCCGTCACCGTGTAGGCGTGGCCCGGGACCAGTCCGTTCGGTAGCCTGTCGCCAGAAGTTGTTTCCTGATGAAGACACACAAGCACAGGTCTTAGATTCTCCCTGGGGGATCTCCATGGTGGGTGTGGTCCCTCCGCCAGAGAACATTTGGAAAACATTAAGGGACGTTGAAGCGTCCGCTGTAGACGGGCCCCTGGTCCAACACATCGGAACCAAACGGCGTTCAGTCGTGAGGTCATCAGCAGGCTCTCCATCCTGCTGATGACCTCATTGTTTCTCTCAGGTGTGTTGGAGCAGAGACGCTTTGACAGGAAGCCGGACACCCAACCTGGAGTTGAGGACCGCTGGTCTCACTGCTGGTCTTTCAGGACTTTTATTTCCAGCGGTGAAATTTTAAATCAATCTGATCATATTTACATATCAGAACAAATTACCCTTCTTCATTTGATAAACAGCTACATTTGTCCTCCAACATGGCGGCAGCCTTGTAGGAAAGACAGGTCAGTGTCTGCACGGCGTTCCCCATTCGGGTCTGTATATTTTCTCACCGTTTTTGGGATGGTGCTGCAGCTCATGAACGTCCTGGAGCGTCCGGCTCTGCACAGGAGCTTCCAGAGATCAGGGGAAGGATCTGACAGCTGGATGCACATGTGGACGCCGCCGGTGAAGTCCCTCATGGCCTCTGCCGGAGTCCCAGACGTCATATCCGCATAGGATCCGCAAACCCTGCCGTATTCAGGTAGGAGGTTATGTCTGGCGTCAGACAGTTCACTGATCCCATCTCTGAGGAACAGACCGGAGGTCTTTACATACTTGGCGTAGGCCTTCTCAAGCAAAGCGGGCCAGAACTCACGCTCGTCTTTGGAACGGGCAAAGATGGGTTTCCGTTTGATTGTTGGCAGCTTGTCGTCAATCACCACGTCCACCCACTTCCCAAACCTCCAGAACTGGAAGGAACATTTAGAGGCAGACGTTTGTCTCAGCGGACAGAGAGGAGAGGAAGATACCTCGTCTGCAGAAAATGATTTAGCTTCAAGCTAAATGTTTGGTTGGCTTGCACACTGAATATTACATTTATTTAGCACTAGGCTAAATATTTAGCTTCAATATAAGCTTTCTAATATTGAAGCTAAATATTCTAACTAAACGTTTAGCTTGAAAACTAAACAGTTAGTTTTTCTCTTGACAGGCTCATAGTAGACCGAATAACCAACATTATTGCTGGGAATTATTGACTTTCCACCTATATGAGGCGCTATCAGTTCATTATTTTATCATCTCAACAGATGTGGAACGTTTCCTTTGTGTATCTGATCTGAGGCCAGCTGGGCTGCAGACGGACCGGAGCAGATCAGTTTGGAGATGCAGTTGGAAGACCTGGAGAAGATTCGGCCGATTCATGGCAAACAGGCTGCTGGAAGGCGCCCCCTTCTGTCCATTACCCTGAAGTGAAACAGCCCACAGTAGTCCTTCCCCACGCAGGTCTGGTCCAGAGGAACAATCAGCTTGAAGATCTCTTTGTGGAAGGTCAGCGCTCCGAGAGACGCCAGGAACCAGCAGTTTCCTGAGAAAAGACAGCTGGTGACCGACGGATCGCACGCCTGCAGATACCTGGTTTACCTAACTCACCAACTTGTCCCTGACCGAAGTCAAACCTGGAGACGCCATCGAGGATGAAGAACGGATTGGACATCAAAATGTCCTGAAATAAACGACAAAAAATCATTCAGTTGTTCCTAAATGTTGGAGCAGGAAAGAAATGTAAACTTTTCTGAAAAACCTCCAACGAGGCCGAGTCCAGAGGTCAGTCAGCCTGAGCAGATTCACATTCAACAGAGTCAACAGATCCAGTAGATCCAGTAGGAAGATCAGCTGTGCTTACTCTTGGTCTGAGCCACTGCACCTGAGCCAGCTCCGCCGGCTCCAGCTTGCCCTGGCCGATGGAGCGCTGGTCCGGAGGGAACGTCTCGTCTCTGAACAGCTTGTTTTGGGTCAGGAGGAACCGTTTCAGCTGCAGGTAGTCCTGCTGTTGGAACCGGTCCGGGTTCTGTGATGTCCCATAGCCGTGTTCCTTCTGCCGAGCGCTCATGATGTTCTTACACACACCGTGAAGAGGCATGGCTGCTGGTTCGGGGTCTGGCACACACACACATCGCCCTCCTGTTAGCTCCGTCAGTCCGTATGGAGAGGAGCTAACAACGAGCTATGCTATCAGCACAATCACAGAGAAAGGAAAGCACAGGTGATATAGTGTGTGCGTGTGTGTTAAATCATTCTTCCTCTGGTTCGATCCACCAGCTACACCCAGACCTGTAGAACCATGGAAACAGAACCTGGCTGACAACATGAAGTAGGCTGAGAAATCTCTAAGCTCTGATCCAGAGATCCAGCGGAGGAGAAAGCGACTGACTAGTCCAAGCCCGGAGCATCCAGTTAGTGCGTCAGGCTGATATAGATTCCCGTGTTTCTGAGACGCTCTTCGTTGGGCTGCAGCTCCTTCTAAAGCATCTTGTTTAACTTGTACTGCCTGCTCTCAGTGATGTTGTAGTTGGTACTGCATGTTTCACACGTTTCCCTGATTCGGCTGATTGCAAGTCAGCAAAAACTGAACTGAAGTCACCTGGGCTGAAGCAAGGAGAACCTGAACCATTATTTTGTGTGAAATGTTGCTCAATGTCGCAAGAAAGTTGCTGAGTTGGTAACACTGGGTTGATAACTGTAAAGGTTCAAATGACCTGGTTGGTGAGTCAGTCAAACCTCTCTAACGGAGACAGAGGACAGCGGCTGAGTTTTGACCTTTGCCCGGTGGATAAGATCAGCTTCACATGTGAAAATGGGCCGGTAACCCATCTCCCAATATGAAGGAAATTGGCGCGTTGTATGTTCTACATGTATTTGCTGCTGTGGTTTCTCTCTCTTTCTGTTTGTCTCGTAGTCTTGATCTCCTCTTAGCTCCTTCTTTCCCTTTAAACCTTTTCTATCACCTTCCTCTGTTTTCTGTCTCCATGTCTTTCACATCTTAACAAACCCAAAGTCATTTCTAATCCAGTGAAAGCCGTAACGCTCCACTAGTGAAAGTAAATCTGTTGGGTTGCACCCTGACAGTACCAGACAGGAGGGTTGATTATTTTTCAAACAGGACCAGTTAGTGTCGGCCCTCAGACTCGATCAGGATCCAGTCACTGTGAAGACGCTGATTAGGAAACAAGATCAACATTATGATGCGGATCAGAGCAGCGTTCCCTCATCACAGAGGGATTCGTCCAGCTTCCTGCTTCCTTTGGGTCCACCTGATTATTCCTGCAAATCTTAATAAGGAAGTTGATGTTTCCAATGAAAGTCGTCAACAAGAGAGATTTATGCATCAGGCTTCAAACACAAAACTGTGATATTAAAGACAAAATGAAGACTTTACCTCACGGGTTCTGGAGAAAACGTTCCGATCAGACGGAGAACAGAGCAACAGGTGTTCTGGCTTTCAGGGCTGGAAATCTGTCAGTAAGTCCTTTTACAATCAACAAGGCCTCCTCCTCCTCCTCCTCCTCCTCCTCCTCCCCCAGGTTCGTTTCTCTAGAAAGACCGTAGATGTTACAGGAACAGCTTGGCCTCTTGCCAGCCGCCGTCAGGTGTGAACATGTTCTGTACCTGTTGGAGAGACTCCAGCAGGTCAGCAGCTTCTAGATGAATCTCTGCTGTAGAAGCTGCTGACCTGCCAGGAGGAGAGTCAGGTGCTGGAGCCGTCCAGCAGGACAGGAAACGACTGCCAGAGGGCGCCATGCAACACATCATGCTCCAATGTGCTGCAGAGGTCACAGCATGGAGAGAAACGGCCCTGTGCAGCACTAATGCTGAAGGAGCTGGGAGCCTGCGGTCACTGCCCAAAGTGTTTTATGAGAAGTGAAGCAGAGGAGGAGGAGGAAGGTTGGGATGTGTTTCTACTGGCCCAGGTTGGGATTTGGATCAGTGTTCTTGCTGGAACACGTTTCTGCTGGGAGGGAAGCAGCGTGAGCTGAAAGCATAAAGCTCTGAGCAGAGCTACATGAAGCACGACTGAACATTTTTGATATCAGTTCATTTATTGGTTCATTGACACAAACACAGAACAGAACGACTCTGTAACGGATTTGTTGCACCAACAGCTGATTCACAGCGAAACTCCCTGGTTGGACATTCAGTGCATTGAAGCAAATTTAGGGTTTGCTGATCGCTCATTTGTTTTGCTGCATGAATCGCAGTGTGGACAAACCAGGAAGACTGCGAAGGCCTGTTGCTGCGAAGGCCTGTTGCTGTGAAGGCCTGTTGCTGCGAAGGCCTGTTGCTGTGAAGACTTGTTGCTGCGAAGGCCTGTTGCTGTGAAGACTTGTTGCTGTGAAGGCCTATTGCTATGAAGACCTATTGCTGTAAAAGCCTATTGCTGTGAAGGCCTGTTGCTGTGAAAGCCTGTTGCTGTGAAGGCCTGTTGCTGTGAAGACTTGTTGCTGTGAAGGCCTATTGCTGTGAAAGCCTGTTGCTGTAAAAGCCTGTTGCTGTGAAGGCCTGTTGCTGTGAAAGCCTGTTGCTGCGAAGGCCTATTGCTGTGAAGGCCTGTTGCTGCGAAGGCCTATTGCTGCGAAGGCCTGTTGCTGCGAAGGCCTGTTGCTGTGAAGGAGCAGCTTGATGGATCCCAGCAGCATCCTGAGGTGGCGCCGCGCGGCTCGCAGGATTCTCTGGCTTCCTTCCTCCAGGCCACTGTTAGGTAAATTGTATATATTATTATCACATATTTGTTGTTTCATGTGCCTTTATAATGTTCTTGTCTTATATGCCTTAATTTGTTTTGTTTCATCTTAGCATAAAGAAAGTTTCTGTGTTGTTGAATTACTTTGATTCCTTTCTCTCTGAGGAAGAGCAGAGAGGAACAGGGCAGCAGGTTATCGTTCAGCAGAAACCTCTGCATCCTGACCTGATAGATATAAAACCGTCGCAGTGAAGATGTACAACTTGCTCTGTTTTACCCTGTGTCTGGAGCCGAATAATCTAATGCAAGATACCATGTGTTTAGTTAGTGATTGTCATTAGCACTGCAACTAAGTGATGAAGTGTTTTGCCCCCACCCTTTAGAGCTGCAGTGCTCTCTGTGATAGGGACTCCGAAAGTAATAAAAAGAGAGGAGCGGACAAATGTGTTTTCAGAGCGGTTGGAGATTTGTGACTGTAAACACATCTCTATCCGTTCTCCTTGCGAGAACAAAAGAATCTAACTCTCTTGTCTTTCCTGTGTTTCTTTAATTTGTCTTTAATAGGTGTCAAACCTGACAGCCAGGCTGATGTGTGCAAAGCAGAAGAACCAGAAGAACCGGGTCACACTGGGACGCTTCATATGAGGTTGTCCTCCATAACATGTCCCAGAATTCACCTGGCATCTAACGGCGGCAGCAGGTTCGACCTTCACTGATTTCCTGAACCTTCAGGTCCGTCCAGGTCAGCTGATCATGTGATGAAACCACAAGTTTACATACACCCAATAGAAACTTTTATTTCCTCAACCTGAAGCTATTTGGAACTGGAACCGATTCCTTCCTGACTGTGGTCAGACCTTCCCATCATGCCTCTCCTGGACCAGGTGAGCCTCCAGGTGAGCTACCTGTTGCTTAAAGAGACAGTACCGATTGTGGATCTGTCAAATTGTTTCTGTCATCAGAGACGCTTCATTCTGAAAAATGAGTTTCTGTTGGATTAAAGTTAATATCTGCTGTCAGCTATAAATCAGTCATCTCCAGTTCCTGCAGGTGTTCCTGACACACACACGCACAAACACACGGGGACACACACACACACCCCACGCGCCAACACACACACACTATCACAAACACACACACATAAACAAAACAGTCAGGGTGGTGGAGGCTGACCAGGGCAGCCATTAATCTGTTTACTGCGTTAGCATTAGCACCTAGCACACATCAACTACCCAGGATGCATTGTGGCGTAAACAACATGGCGACACAGTTGATGACGTTATTTTATTTAAACGTATAAAATCTAAACAACCTGCTGTATTTTTATTGGATTGTTTTTACATCTGTAATAAACTTTACTTACAAAACATTTAGAAATGAATCTGGATGAAAATATGCTGATGATATCCATACAGATCTCCATAAATTAACATGAAATGCAGTGCCTGCTCTCTTTCTGGGGTCAGAGGTCATCAGTCAGGATGGACTCGTACAGCTTCTCCAGCCGTGGATCCAGACCCGAGGACACCCAGCAGTAGCCGTCCGCCGTGCTTTTCTTCTTCTTCACCTCCGTTTTGGAGCGACTGCAGCGGAAGATGGCGATGAAGAGAGTCAGAGCGACGAGGGCGAGCAGCGGGACGACCGAGCCCAGGACGCAGATCAGCACCCTGTTCCTGGCCGAGGCGTCCTCAGCCGACACCGGCGACCGGTTGCCGATCTGGTCTGTGACGTTGACCAGCTCAGGCAGCGGGGCCTCGGTGTGGGGGGACCGGTGCTGCAGCTCCACGGCCGTCCTGTGTGTCCTCCTGTCCTCTGCCGGGGCAGCTGAGGTGACGGGCGACTGGGACGACGCGGAGGTCACGGTCTCCCGAGTCTCCAGCTTCGAGCAGCTGAAGCTGCCGACCGTATTGATGCATGTGAGGAGACGGGGGCAGGGGTCACCGGCGCATTCGTCCACATCCACACAGGACAGTCCGTCTCCGGACACACGGAAACCCTGCTGGCAGAGGCAGGAGAAGGATCCCCCAGTGTTCACACAGCCATGCTCACACACCGCGCCGTCGCACTCGTTCACATGCCTGCATTCGCCGCCCGTCAGGCGGAAGCCGTCCCCACACACACACCTGTAGCTGCCGGGCGTGTTGACGCAGCCGCCGTTGTGGCAGGCCTGAGAGAGGCACTCGTCCACATCGGAGCAGTTCCGCTGGTCTTCACTCAGTCTGAAGCCACTGGGACATCTGCAGGAAACGCCGGCCTGGCCCGTCACACAGGTGTGCTCGCAGGTATCGGGTTGGCACAGGTCCGTTATCCGGCAGGAGAACCCGTCCTCTTCCAGCTCCCAACCTTCTCTGCAGGAGCAGCGAACAGCTCCTCCTTCCTGCCGGCACTCCTGTGCACAGCCTCCGTTGTTCTTCTGACAGTTCTGGGTTTCTGGCTTGCAGAACGGCCCCGGAGGGCTCCAGACGTAGGCGCCGTCCAGCTTTATGCACTGAGAGGACGTCGTCTCCTGGCCACCGCAAAAGACTCCGGCCCTCGTCCCGTACGGAAGCAGCTTCAGCTCAGTTTTTAGAGGCTGTTTTAAAAAAATCGACTCATAGACGATCTTTCCAGGCCCCTGCAGAACCAGAGAGGGACACATTCCCTGGAAGTAAAACTTACAAGCATAAGAAGCTTCTTTTCTACAAACTCCTTGGGTCCATTTCAGCTGATCCTGGACTGAGAAGGTGTAAACCACCTTCACACATCTCTCAAAGGTGCATGTGACGAGAGGCTCTTGTTCCCAGTTGGAATATTGGGAATCTTCGTCCCCAGAGACCCATTTGAATCCTCGGAGAGGCTTGTCAGGCAGAACGCAGTCCTTTTTCTTCAGCTTCAATCCGATCCAGACCTTTAAAACCTGGTCAGGATGTTGTTTTTCAACCAGCGAGAGAAGTGAGCGCAGATCTTCCTCCTCCTTTCTGTCTCTGAGAGTCATCAGGTACCCGCCATCGTCCTCGCAGAGGTTCTGGGCCTTGTGAAAGCCAACGGGCTCCATGTTCAGGACGAAGCAGGCTTTAGAGGTGCACAGCATCTCCTGTTTGGCTCCAGTTGATCCCTTCAAGCTGCTGATGAGCGGCAGGAGGAAGATCAGCAACATGGCTGCTGTGCAGAGCAACAAAGCTGGATCTGTGCAGAGTTTCAGGGAGAACAGAGACCGGTCTGCAGCGGTCCAGTCATGGCTGAAGGAGAACTGATGTGAGCCTGCTGAGATGTCGGTGCTCTCAGCAGGCATCCTGTTTGGGAGCCAAACTGAAGACGGAAGTGTTGTCCAGCAGCAGAAACCGGGCCGGTTCCGTTCTGCAGCAGAAAACAATGAGAGGCAGGGTTCTGTTATGACTGCTCCTCCAGATGTCTCCGGCTGCAGCCGACTCCAGAGGCTGGAAACAGAAAGCTGTTATTGTGCCGCCTCACAATGCAGGACAGAGCTGCTGCTGGGAATTCACCTTTGACCTTTACCATTGTTTCCTTGCAAGAAATCAGCTGAGCAACTTTTTATAATGTACAATGAAGCCAACAATGGTCTCCTGGTCCCAGTCTCCTGGTCCCAGTCTCCTGGTTGCGGTCCTGGTCCCGGTCCCGGTCCCGGTCCTGGTCTCCCGGTCCTGGTCTCCTGGTACCGGTCCTGGTCCCGGTCCTGGTGTCCCGGTCCCGGTCTCCTGGTCCCGGTCTCCTGGTCCCGGTCTCCTGGTCGCGGTCCTGGTCCGGGTCCCGGTCCCAGTCCCGGTCTCCTGGTCGCGGTCCTGGTCCCGGTCCCGGTCCTGGTCTCCCGGTCCTGGTCTCCTGGTACCGGTCCTGGTCCCGGTCCTGGTCTCCCGGTCCCGGTCTCCTGGTCCCGGTCCCCCGGTCCTGGTCTGCTATGTTCCTGTTATGTTCCTGCTATGTTATGTCTTGGTCGTGTTGAACCTGTTGGACGTGTTGGACCTGTTGGTCGTGTTGGACATGTTGGACCTGTTGGACATGTTGAACCTGTTGGACCTGTTGGACGTCTTGGACGTGTTGGACCTGTTGGATGTGTTGGACCTGTTGGTCGTGTTGGACATGTTGGACCTGTTGGACATGTTGAACCTGTTGGACCTGTTGGACGTCTTGGACGTGTTGGACCTGTTGGATGTGTTGAACCTGTTGGACCTGTTGGACGTGTTGGACGTGTTGGACCTGTTTTTACGTCCTCATGTTTTCCTGGTCAGTGATGGTCTCCCCAGTAACTCTCTGGTTTTAAACTGCTGTAAGACAGAAACTGGTTTTCTGCACCACAGTATCGGCCTGATGCTGAAACCTTCTTAGTGAAATGGAAGGAAAAACTCCAGGCGACTCGTTTGACTCGTCATCAGGCTGCGACTCACGTTGAGGCCGTTTGTGTTTGATTACAGAAACTTTTCTAGCTGATCTGCAGGAAATCCTTCCTGCTTTAGTCTCACCTGCTCTGTTACTGTAACGACCTTTGACCTGCTGGATAAATCCTCCTGCTGTCTCAGTCCTTCCTGTCTCTCCTCCGGCTCCCAGCCGGTTTAAAGTTCTGGTGCTGACCCACAGAGGAACATGGCCGGGCTGCTGGTTCTGTCAGTTTTTAACTAAACGTTCTGGGGCGTGCCATGGTGGCGTAGTGGTTAGTGCGACCCGTATTTGGAGGCCTTGAGTCCTCGACGCGGCCATCGCGGGTTCGACTCCCGGACCCGACGACATTTGCCGCATGTCTTCCCCGTTTCCTGTCAGCCTGCTGTCATATAAGGGGTACTAGAGCCACAAAATACCCCGTGGAGGGGTAAAAAAAACGCTAAACGTTCTGCTTCCTTCTCAGACTCAACAGACACGGTTAGAAGTTCTGCTGGTTCTGTTCAGTCCCATTGTGTTCTGTTGGTTTTGTTGGGTTTTGCTGGTTCTGGTGGTTCTGTTCAGCCCAGCTGTAACCAGATCCCTGAACAGAATGGGAGTGTTTGTTTTAACCGTGCTGGTTCCGATCCGGGTCTCTGCCTCTGGTTTCCTTCCTGCTCTCTGGGCCCCCGGGACCGGCTGGGGCCCGGGTTTCCGGAGCGGATGCCTCAGGCGGGTCGAGGCTCAGAACCTCAGCGACTGGCTGCTGGAATGGCTCTTCTGCTGTGGGTTCTGATGCTGCCGGTTCTGGAGGCCGGGCCGGGCCGGCAGCAGGCCTGCCTGCCTCTGTGTTCTGAAGGCCGCTGCCTGACGGTGAACCGGGCCGGACTGGACTTTGACTCGGCGTCGGCGGCGTGCCACAGGCGGGGCGGAGAGCTGCTGACGCTGCAGGCTGAGAGCAGCCACCGGCTGTTGGCCCGGCTGGCTCCGGTTCTGTCCGGTAGCTTCTGGATGGGACTGCGGCTGCCGGCCGGGTCCTGCAGCGACCCGGCAGAACCGCTTAGAGGGTATCGCTGGACCTCCGGCGCCGCCAACGGCACCTTCAACTCGTCCTGGGTCCGGTGGGCGGCCGGCGCCGCGGTCTGCTCGTCCAGTTGCGTGGCGCTGGCCCGGTACCGGGTCTGGACGGAGCAGCCGTGTTCCGACAGACCTGACGGGTTTCTGTGCGGAACCGCAGACAGCAATGCATGCTGGGAGCAGGAGCTCTTCTTCAACGGCCCCTTCCGGTGCGACGACGCCCCCTGCCAGCAGCGGTGTGCGGACGCCGAGGGCGGGATCAGATGCTCCTGTTTCCATGGTTACGTCCCGGACGGCGAGGACCCGCGGCGGTGCCGGCAGCACTGCGCCCAGCAGAGCTGTCCGGCGGTGTGCGCGGCGGGCGGCGCGGCGTGCCGCTGCGCGGACGGCTTCCTGCTGGAGGAGCGGCGGTGTGAGGACATCGACGAGTGTCACATGGGGCAGTGCGACCAGATCTGCCTCAACACCTTCGGCAGCTTCCTGTGCTCCTGCCGCCGAGGCTTCCTGCTGACGGGACAGGTGCGGTGCGTCGCCGTGGCAGCAGGTGAGGTCGTGACCCCGGCGGATCGCGACAGCACTCTGAGGGCCGCCTCGGCTCCGCCGGGGCCCTTCCTCTGGGTCTGGGTGGGGGCCGCCGTGGTTCTGGTGGCAGCCGTGTTTCTGCTCAGACTTTACGTTGTTCGGCGTCAGAAACGCAGAGAGCGAAGCTCCGGCCAGCAGCCGGCCGCTTCCGCTCCTCCCCCGGACCTCTGAACCACAGCTTTGGAACCTTTACGCTGTGGAGGACAGAAGCTGGCAGTCGGCATTCAGGGTGGTAGTTAAACATTAAAATGGCTGCCTTCTCTCCATGTAGAATTATGTTTGTAACTTTTCTTCAAACTGTTGCCATGGTTACCATAACAGTTTGTTAGGAGACAGATCATCTGAAACATCAATCTCCTCCGAAAACAGTCAGTCAGAGCCAGGAGGCGGAGCTTAGTGCTGCTAATCACCACCATGTACTTGCCGCTAAATGTGCTAATGGCAGAGAAACAACTTGGCCGTCATCGGTGGCTATGCTAACTAGCCTTAGCATTCATGACAGCCTGTGCTAGCTGGAATGTAGCAGAGAGCAGGGGGAGATGAGCAGCGCCACAGCAGGTTGTGATTAACAGCGCTAAGTCTGGCTGCACCGATCTATTAAAAGTCCTGACCTGCCAGTTCCGATTTTGGCCAATATCAATTTTTTTTGCCTAAAATGTTGGTAAAATGAGGCAAATCAGCACGGACCAATCGGAGCATCGCTAGCGCTAAGACCCGCCTCCTGCCTGTGATTGGTCATTTGGAGTTAGCGCTCAGAGAAGGAAGAGCAGATTGTCTCGGCAGTATAAACAAATATGTAGAAAATATTTTTAGAAAAGTTATAAACTGCAGCTTTAATGCAATTTCAGAAAAATCCTTCAGAGGAAATGTTTAGAAATGTCCAGACATTTAGTTTATGAGAAATGATCAAATCTTGATGCTATAGAGACAAACTGAACATTCATTCTAATGAAATGATCTGATTCCTAAAGTAATCAATAAGTAAATGTTATTTTATATTTTCTGCTTTTACTAGGATTTTAAATCAAACTGTAACTGTTTGTTTTTATTGCTCATGTTTAAAGCTTTTACACAAAGTATTTCTGTTTTTGTTCAACGGCTTTTATTTCTCATTGCCCCACGGAGCCGAGTTGGACTTTAGTTTGTTCAATCGCTTTTTCTCATCTGAGGGGAAAAAACGTTTCAAAACGTTTTGTTCTGTTTCCCATCTTATTTTTTTCAGTTCAGTTTAAATTCAGATTTGTTTCCGTTTCAAAGAAAAAAAAAACTACATGGCCCTAATTTAGCTCCATACAGAACCGAGCAGAACCGACCCGCTGAGTTCTGTTCAGGTCCAGAACAGTGACTAACATTTTGAAGAAATTCTCCAGCTGTAGATTTGATGTTTCCATGGTGATGCATCCCATAATGTTGCTGCTGGTTGGAGCCTCTCGTCCCCTGAATGAAGCGCCCTCTAGCGGAGGAAAACTGCTTCAGTTCTCCACCTGCAGGCCTGCCGGTTCAGGTCGAACCGGACCGGAACCGGCCCAGTAGGGCGGCCGCTGACCCGGTGCTTAGGTTCTGCTCAGAGTGAACCGGGTCGGCTGAAGCTGCGGCTCGGCGCTGATAAGACTGGCTGCTCCAACCGAACCCGGACGGTACCGGCTGCAGCCGAGCCGAGCTGCACTCAGCCAATCAGAGCGGGAGGAGGCTCAGCCAATCAGAGCGGGAGGAGGCTCAGCCAATCAGAGCGGGAGGAGGCTCAGCCAATCAGAGCGGGAGGAGGCTCAGCCAATCAGAGCGGGAGGAGGCTCAGCGGTTGCTGAATGTTGAACCTGCGGGGCAGAAACGGCTCAGGCTTCATCCTGCAGCAGTTTAAGAGATTTACTTTTTAATATCCACAAGTCAGAAACACACAATGCTAAAAAAATATAACATTTAACTTCCTGTCCACGCAACAACACAAAGACTTTCTGAAGAATTATTAAAATGAAAACAGGAAAATCTTTTCTGCAGATTTCTCTAAACCTCCAAGGAATCTAAATCAATAATCAATCCTTGTTGTATTAGTTTATCAAATTACTTAATTTTATTAAAGAGTGGAAAAACTCAGTTTTGACTCAGAAATATTTTCACACATGAATCCCTCTGAGGAAGTTATTTTTAATATCCAATAAACTTTCTGTCTTAATTCGTCGTCATAAATCATAACATTGTAAAAAATGCAACGTAAGAAAGATTTCATTAGTAGGAAGAAAATAATCTGATGCAGTTAAAATTATTTTTTCTTGTTTCATTTTTTCAGTTGTCCACATATTAATCAACAATATAACATTCTGTTTTCTTTAGAAAATATTTTAGTTCATTTAATGTTTTTGTCTAAAATCTGATTTCATTCACTTTCAGTTTGAATTATTGAGTTTAGCATCATTTGTTTGAATTTGTTTGTTACTACATATTATTGTTATTATTAGTTTTTCCATAATTTAGTGGTAAATAATAAGATTACTTCTGAAAAGAAAATATGTTTATTATTCTGCATAAACAGGAAGTGTTCAAGCTGACGGGGTTTAATGGTTTCCATGGTAACGCTCTTTTTCTGTTACCTGGAGTTTTTCTGTTTGATCAGTTTGGTTATAAAGATTATTAAATTATCTACATTCATGTCAGGATATAACTTAACCATCCTAAAATCAGGTTGTTTTTCATTTGGTTATATATTTTTATCAATTTGGTTATATACTCCAATAACAGAAATAATTTTATGTATTTTTTTAGCTTTTTGTGCATTAAACCTACAGACCTCAGATTATCATCCCTCAATGAAGAAAAACTGAATTATTCTGCTGTCAACGCTGATTTTTCTCTGAATATTGTTAGCATTTCATAATCAACATAGATCATAAGGACGAAGAAAAGAAACAGTGGTTTTGTGTTTATATAATGATCATTTGAAAATGGTTCATTTTTAGGGAAGAATGAGTGAACTGTAAGTCAGCATCCGGCCGCCGTGATCGCAGTCACTACACTCAGTATTAATGTTGGATATTTTTCTGTCCGTTTTTATCATCTTTGTTAATAATTAAACCGTTTGTTTATTTTATCAGAGCAGGTTCTGAATAGGTCCAGCTCCACTTCTGCTCCTGGACTCTGCGACTGCTTCAATAATTACCTCTGAATATTATTTTAACAATCTGTCATCTGAATTCACTGAAATACTAAAACACGCCTCATGTTCCACAGTTAACGGTACGAAATGTTCCAGATGACAGGCGGGGTCAGAGGTGAGTTCAGGTAAGAAACGGGAAACGAACCCAGAATCCTCATAACATCCAGCGTGAGCTCAAAACCTCTAAAAACCTGCAAAACACTTTAAAACTCTAAACATCTGCTCAGATTTTAGCGCAAAATCAATGAGAAAGCTCGGCTTCAGGAGAACCTGCGAGACTAAACTCAGGGCAGAGTTGAAGAGGAGTTTCCGCTGACGTGAACAATAAAGGGGCGGAGCGTCCGAGAGCCAGCCAATGAGAAAGTAGGCGTCCTTCCGCAGCAGAGCGCCATTGGCTGAAAGTTTGTCGTGCTGCGGTTCTTATATAAACAGCAGCAACCCGCCGGAGGGGCAGCCTGCCTCCAGCTCTTCTTCTACCCACAGAACTACCCTGGCAGCGGGGAACAGGCGGGCAGCATGTCGGTCGACAGCGTCTTCAGGACCCGCTCTCTTGGCGTGGCCGCCGAGGGACTTCCGGATCAGTACGCGGACGGGAAAGCGGCCAAAGTGTGGGAGTTGTACATCGGAGATATCCAGAGCCGGACCCAGGAATACAAGAGCTGGGTGGTTTCCCTGCTGAAGCGGCACGGCGTGCGGAAGGTGCTGGACGTGGCCTGCGGGACCGGGTAAGCGGCCAGCCGCGGTTCGCTGTGCGCGACATCTCCATGAGTTACGGTAGTGACGTTTTCCACTTGTTGCTGAGCTGATGGGTTTCAGGTGACCCGGATGATGTTTTATTTTGAATGTTCTCTGAGATTTTCTGAGCGACCTGAAGCTGAGTGAATAATAGATCAATCCAGGTGTGTCTCCAGATGTTTTAGGGGCCAGAAGGGCCCCATGCGGCCACCAGCTCAGGCAGGATGTTTACCTTCCAGGTTGCTTTCTTTAGCAAACTGGCAACAACACAACAAAGAGGAGCAATGCAACGGCACACAAACTGGAAATGTTGGGCTGGTGACGCAGGCCTTTAAATCCAGAAACGTTAGCAGCTGTCACTTAGCAACAAGATGATTTATGAACCACACGAACAGCGGCAGCCTTCAATAAAACACCAGTGTAAATAACGGCAAGATCCGACACGGTTCTGACCCGGTTCTGTCCCGTCTGTGCAGAGTGGACTCCATCATGCTGGTGGAGGAAGGTTTCCAGATGGTGAGCGTCGACGCCAGCGACAAGATGCTGAAGTTCGCCCTGAAGGCGCGCTGGGAGCGCCGCAAGGAGGCCGCCTTCGACCAGTGGGGTAGGACCAGAACCCGACCAGAAACAGAACCGGTTATACCGATCAGAGCCGGTTCTACCGAACAGTACCAGTTCTACTGACCAGAACCAGAACCGGTTCTACTGGCCAGAACCGGTCCTGAAGCTTCTCGGTGTGTGTCCAGTGATCGAAGAGGCCAACTGGCTGACGTTGCCTGATGACATCCACAGACCCGCGGACGGCTACGACGCCGTCATCTGCCTCGGGAACTCCTTCGCTCACCTGCCGGACTTCAAAGGTTTGGACAGTACTGTGTGGTGTTGACCTTTGACCTTCAGACAGTGATGCGTTGCTGTTTATCGTAGGGGACCAGAGCGAGCAGCGCCTGGCGCTCCATAACATCGCCGGCATGGTGCGACCCGGCGGGATCCTCATCATCGATCACCGTAACTACGACTACATCCTGGAGACGGGGCGCGCCCCGCAGGGCAAGAACATTTACTACAAGGTAACAGGAAGTCGGTTCTCTCTGCGTTTTTCACGGCTTCAGAAATCCAGACAGCAAAAGCTAAACGTTGGTTCAGAGGCTCAGAGCTCCACATGGATTCATCTCATCCAGGCAAAACAACTAAAGAGTCATAGCTAACTAGCATGCTGATGCTAGCTCTGCTAACAGAGCTAACCCTACACTAGCATACAGAACTATGCTAGTGTTATCGTGCTAACTTCAACCTTGTTATTGTTCACATGCTGCCTAGTGGTAGTAACCCTGTTTGCTAGTGTTAGCATGCTAGCTGTTAGCATGCTAATTCTAACTTTTTATGCTATCGTTAGCATGCTAACTGGAACCCAGGGCCTGCTTGGTGGTGCTGACCAGAACCGGTTCTGCTGCTGAACAGGACCGGTCCGAACAGAACCAAATATCAGAACTGATTCTGGATGAACGATTTTATCAGTGAATCTATGAAACTAGAAAAATCTTTTTCATTTTTCATTTTTTTTCATTTTTAATTTATTATTAAGTGTAAGCTAAGATGTTAAACTATATCTGTTTTAGTTTTATTATTCTCATTTTTATCACTTTTTAAATAAATTTTTGTTTTCCAAGTATTCATATTTAATTTGTAATTGACACTTTGCAGACAGGTTACATGTTTATATTTTCAGTTTTCAGTTTATTTTTATTTTCTGTTTTTATATTTTGCCATATTTGATTTATTTATGGGAATTCACCTGATTAATATCATGTAATATTATTTTAAACTTTGATAAATTTCCCATATTGCAGATTTAGTTTCTTTAATGCGGATTAAAATAATCTGGAGATGATTTTCTCGCTGTTTAATTAGCTGTGGCTAATTTCATTAGTTCTGCCTACTTTAATTAAATTTGGCTACTTTCATTAGCTTTTGTTAGCTTTGGCTAGTTTCATTAGCTTTAGCTAGTTAGCTTTGGCTTGTTTCATCAGAGTTAACGCCACAGAAGCAGGTCTAATCAGAGCCTTGAGCAGAACCGTGTCTGACCCGTTCTGTGGTTCTGTTGCAGAGCGACCTGACCCAGGACATCACCACCTCGGTTCTATGGGTGAACAGTAAGCCTCACATGATCACCTTGGACTACACCATCCAGGTGCCTCAGGCGGCGCTGCAGAAGCTTCCTGAAGTCAGGTGAGCTTGCGGTTGGTCGCCAGGCGGGGTCCAGGCGGTCGGTCCCCAGGCGGTCGGTCGCCAGGCGGTCTGTCGCCAGGCGGGGTCCAGGTGGTCGGGGTCCAGGCGGTCGGTCCCCAGGCGGTCGGTCGCCAGGCGGGGTCCAGGCGGGGTCCAGGCGGTCGGTCCCCAGGCGGTCGGTCCCCAGGCGGGGTCCATGCGGTCGGGGTCCAGGCGGTCGGTCCCCAGGCGGTCGGTCCCCAGGCGGTCGGTCGCCAGGCGGTCTGTCGCCAGGCGGGGTCCAGGTGGTCGGGGTCCAGGCGGTCGGTCCCCAGGCGGTCGGTCCCCAGGCGGTCGGTCCCCAGGCGGTCTGTCGCCAGGCGGTCTGTCGCCAGGCGGGGTCCAGGTGGTCGGGGTCCAGGCGGTCGGTCCCCAGGCGGTCGGTCGCCAGGCGGTCTGTCGCCAGGCGGGGTCCAGGTGGTCGGGGTCCAGGCGGTCGGTCCCCAGGCGGTCTGTCGCCAGGCGGGGTCCAGGCGGTCGGGGTCCAGGCGGTCGGTCCCCAGGCGGTCGGTCGCCAGGCGGTCTGTCGCCAGGCGGGGTCCAGGTGGTCGGGGTCCAGGCGGTCGGTCCCCAGGCGGTCTGTCGCCAGGCGGGGTCCAGGCGGTCGGTCCAGACGGTCGCTGAGCTGTTTTTCTCCAGTCTGACCCGACAACCAGAATAATGTCAGTAAACGACTCTGAGAACCGTCCTGAGTAATCCCTGTTCTGGTTCTGTGCAGTAAGTTCCGGCTGTCCTACTACCCTCACCGCCTGCAGAGCTTCGGCGAGCTGCTGAGCGACGCCTTCAGCGCCAACATGGAGCACACCGTCTACGGAGACTTCAAGGCCTTCCGGCCGGGCCAGGACCCGCCGCCCTGCTACTTCATCCACGTCTGCAAGAGAACAACCTGAAGCCGGTTCTTCTAGGCCGAGCCGGGTCCGGGCGTCTCGGCAATAATTCCTCCTCTGAGCAGAGACCGGTTTCCTTTCTGCCTTGAAGCTGCTGAGAGCCAACAGGAAGCTGCTTCCTCATGTTTTAGACCTCTTACTCTTTCTGCCGGCGGTCCGAACCGAAGCAACACCGACCAAAACGTCGCAGTGATGAAATTACTGAAGACGATGAATCTGCCAAAGATATTTAAAGAGCTGCTGTTGGCCGGCCGGCCGGTTCTGAAACAATGTTCTGATTAATCTGCGGTCCAGAAGTGGTTCTGATTGTTGATCTTTTAATAAAACTCTGAAGTATGAGGCTGCTTGTCGTGTTTTGCTGAGTCATGGTTGAAAGGCCTTATGCTCTGCAGTGGCGGCAAAGTGGTTCTGGATGGACCCAGCTGGACCCGTTTCATCTGCAGCCGTCGCCATGGAGACCCTACAACCTTGGAGCATCTCCTCCAGCGGTTTCAGTCAGACCCGGAACCCAACCTGAACTGGACCAGACCGGATTGTGTTACTGCTCTTTGGTGCTGAAGATAAATCAGTAAATGCTCCAGAACCTTTTGGACCTCTGCAGCAAAACCGTGTTGAGTAGAAAACACTTCAAAACTCATCCAGGACACTAGAGGGCGCCATTTCACCGCATGCCTGCTTCCAGTGGAAACTGGACGCAGCTCAGTTCTGTTTGGGTTCTGGTTCTGGTCGGGTTTGGGTTCTTACTGTTTTTCGGGTTCTGAATGGAGGCCATTTCCAGACATTGTGATGTAAAGCCAGTCCTCGCCAACACAGTTCCCATGGCAACGCAGAGCTGCCACAGTTCTTTGTTGACAAATGATGGTAAATCCCCCACACCCCATCGTGTGTGTGTGTGTGTGTGTGTTGGATAACCAGTGAAGGAGACAACAGAACACCGGGACCGGGTTCTGATTGGCCGACCCGCAGGCCGGGTTCTGCTCCGAGTGACGCTTCAATATTCTCTCTTGTTTCAGTCAAAACCTAATGCCAATAATTTGGGTTATTTTGTCATAAAAGAAACAAAACTGAGGGTTCATTTTTAAAGTTATTTTTTCAGCGTATTATTCATTCATTTATAAATGTCAGTTTCAAACTCAGCAATAGCTAAATATTTAGTAGCTCAGAGCTAATTCTTTAGGTTGGAGCTAAAGCTTAGCTTGTTGACTAAATATTTAGTTTTAAAGTGTCGTTTCTAATTTAAATTGTAACTTAACCTTTAAAATGACTCCTAATATTTATGCTTTATAATTAAATAAAAATTGTTGATATTAAGTGTTGACTGGAGGAAGAGTTTGTTTTTGTTACAGCGCCACTCAGAAGCTAACGCTGCTCTCATTAGCAACACTGTTGCTGGATGCTGGTTGGTTGGATGCTGGTTGGATGGATGCTGGTTGGTTGGATGCTGGGTGGATGGATGATGGTTGGTTGGATGAAGGTTGGATGGATGATGGTTGGATGGATGCTGGATGGATGGATGATGGTTGGATGGATGCTGGATGGATGGGTGATGGTTGGATGGATGCTGGATGGATGATGGTTGGTTGGATGCTGGATGGATGGATGCTGGTTGGATGGATGCTGGATGGATGGGTGATGGTTGGTTGGATGCTGCATGGATGAATGGAAGATGGTTGGTTGGATGCTGGATGTTTGGATGGATGATGGATGGATGATGGTTGGATGGATGATGTTTGGTTGGATGCTGGTTGGATGGATGCTTTTTGGTTGGATGGATGCTGGTTGGTTGGATGCTGGATGGATGATTGTTGGATGGATGCTGGATGGATGAATGGATGATGGTTGGATGGATGCTGGGTGGATGGATGATGGTTGGATGGATGCTGGGTGGATGGATGCTGGTTGGATGGATGCTTTTTGGTTGGATGCTGGATGGATGGATGCTTGTTGGATGGATGATGGTTGGTTGGATGATGGTTGGATGGATGCTGGATGGATGGATGCTTGTTGGATGGATGATGGTTGGTTGGATGCTAGATGGATGGGTGATGGTTGGTTGGATGCTGGATGGATGGATGATGGTTGGTTGGATGGATGATGGTTGGTTGGATGCTGGATGGATGGATGATGGTTGGATGGATGCTGGGTGGATGGATGCTGGTTGGATGGATGCTGGATGGATGGATGATGGTTGGTTGGATGCTGGATGGATGGATGATGGTTGGATGGATGATGGTTGGTTGGATGCTGGATGGATGATGGTTGGATGGATGCTGGATGGATGGATGCTTGTTGGATGGGTGATGGTTGGTTGGATGCTGGATGGATGGATGATGGTTGGTTGGATGGATGATGGTTGGATGGATGCTGGATGGATGGATGATGGTTGGTTGGATGGATGATGGTTGGTTGGATGCTGGGTGGATGGATGATGGTTGGTTGGATGCTGGATGGATGGATGCTGGATGGATGGGTGATGGTTGGATGGATGCTGGGTGGATGGATGATGGTTGGTTGGATGCTGGATGGATGGATGCTGGATGGATGGGTGATGGTTGGATGGATGCTGGGTGGATGGATGATGGTTGGATGGATGATGGTTGGTTGGATGCTGGATGGATGGATGATGGTTGGTTGGATGATGGTTGGTTGGATGCTGGGTGGATGGATGATGGTTGGATGGATGATGGTTGGTTGGATGCTGGGTGGATGGATGATGGTTGGATGGATGATGGTTGGTTGGATGCTGGGTGGATGGATGATGGTTGGATGCTGGATGGATGGATGATGGTTGGTTGGATGCTGGATGGATGGATGATGGTTGGTTGGATGCTGGATGGATGGATGATGGTTGGATGCTGGATGGATGGATGATGGTTGGATGGATGCTGGATGGATGGATGATGGTTGGATGCTGGATGGATGAATGATGGTTGGTTGGATGCTGGATGGATGATGGTTGGTTGGATGCTGGATGGATGGATGATGGTTGGTTGGATGCTGGATGGATGGATGATGGTTGGATGCTGGATGGATGGATGATGGTTGGATGGATGCTGGATGGATGGATGATGGTTGGTTGGATGCTGGATGGATGAATGATGGTTGGTTGGATGCTGGATGGATGATGGTTGGTTGGATGCTGGATGGATGGATGATGGTTGGATGGATGCTGGATGGATGGATGATGGTTGGTTGGATGCTGGATGGATGGATGATGGTTGGATGCTGGATGGATGGATGATGGTTGGATGCTGGATGGATGGATGATGGTTGGATGGATGCTGGATGGATGAATGATGGATGGATGGATGATGGTTGGATGCTGGATGGATGAATGATGGTTGGATGGATGCTGGATGGATGGATGGATGATGGTTGGATGCTGGATGGATGATGGTTGGTTGGATGCTGGATGGATGGATGATGGTTGGATGGATGCTGGATGGATGGATGATGGTTGGTTGGATGCTGGATGGATGGATGATGGTTGGATGCTGGATGGATGGGTGATGGTTGGATGCTGGATGGATGGATGATGGTTGGTTGGATGCTGGATGGATGGATGATGGTTGGATGCTGGATGGATGATGGTTGGTTGGATGCTGGATGGATGATGGTTGGTTGGATGCTGGATGGATGGATGATGGTTGGATGCTGGATGGATGGATGATGGTTGGTTGGATGCTGGGTGGATGGATGATGGTTGGATGGATGCTGGATGGATGGATGGATGATGGTTGGTTGGATGCTGGATGGATGGATGATGGTTGGATGGATGCTGGATGGATGGATGATGGTTGGTTGGATGCTGGATGGATGAATGATGGTTGGTTGGATGCTGGATGGATGGATGATGGTTGGATGCTGGATGGATGGATGATGGTTGGATGGATGCTGGATGGATGATGGTTGGTTGGATGCTGGATGGATGAATGATGGTTGGTTGGATGCTGGATGGATGGATGATGGTTGGATGCTGGATGGATGGATGATGGTTGGATGGATGCTGGATGGATGGATGATGGTTGGATGCTGGATGGATGAATGATGGTTGGTTGGATGCTGGATGGATGATGGTTGGTTGGATGCTGGATGGATGGATGATGGTTGGTTGGATGCTGGATGGATGGATGATGGTTGGATGCTGGATGGATGGATGATGGTTGGATGGATGCTGGATGGATGGATGATGGTTGGTTGGATGCTGGATGGATGAATGATGGTTGGTTGGATGCTGGATGGATGATGGTTGGTTGGATGCTGGATGGATGGATGATGGTTGGATGGATGCTGGATGGATGGATGATGGTTGGTTGGATGTTGGATGGATGGATGATGGTTGGATGCTGGATGGATGGATGATGGTTGGATGGATGCTGGATGGATGGATGATGGTTGGTTGGATGCTGGATGGATGAATGATGGTTGGTTGGATGCTGGATGGATGAATGATGGTTGGTTGGATGCTGGATGGATGGATGATGGTTGGATGCTGGATGGATGGATGATGGTTGGATGGATGCTGGATGGATGGATGATGGTTGGATGCTGGATGGATGAATGATGGTTGGTTGGATGCTGGATGGATGATGGTTGGTTGGATGCTGGATGGATGGATGATGGTTGGTTGGATGCTGGATGGATGGATGATGGTTGGATGCTGGATGGATGGATGATGGTTGGATGGATGCTGGATGGATGGATGATGGTTGGTTGGATGCTGGATGGATGAATGATGGTTGGTTGGATGCTGGATGGATGATGGTTGGTTGGATGCTGGATGGATGGATGATGGTTGGATGGATGCTGGATGGATGGATGATGGTTGGTTGGATGCTGGATGGATGGATGATGGTTGGATGCTGGATGGATGGATGATGGTTGGATGCTGGATGGATGGATGATGGTTGGATGGATGCTGGATGGATGAATGATGGATGGATGGATGATGGTTGGATGCTGGATGGATGAATGATGGTTGGTTGGATGCTGGATGGATGAATGATGGTTGGTTGGATGCTGGATGGATGGATGATGGTTGGATGCTGGATGGATGGATGATGGTTGGATGGATGCTGGATGGATGGATGATGGTTGGATGCTGGATGGATGAATGATGGTTGGTTGGATGCTGGATGGATGATGGTTGGTTGGATGCTGGATGGATGGATGATGGTTGGTTGGATGCTGGATGGATGGATGATGGTTGGATGCTGGATGGATGGATGATGGTTGGATGGATGCTGGATGGATGGATGATGGTTGGTTGGATGCTGGATGGATGAATGATGGTTGGTTGGATGCTGGATGGATGATGGTTGGTTGGATGCTGGATGGATGGATGATGGTTGGATGGATGCTGGATGGATGGATGATGGTTGGTTGGATGCTGGATGGATGGATGATGGTTGGATGCTGGATGGATGGATGATGGTTGGATGCTGGATGGATGGATGATGGTTGGATGGATGCTGGATGGATGAATGATGGATGGATGGATGATGGTTGGATGCTGGATGGATGAATGATGGTTGGATGGATGCTGGATGGATGGATGGATGATGGTTGGATGCTGGATGGATGATGGTTGGTTGGATGCTGGATGGATGGATGATGGTTGGATGGATGCTGGATGGATGGATGATGGTTGGTTGGATGCTGGATGGATGGATGATGGTTGGATGCTGGATGGATGGGTGATGGTTGGATGCTGGATGGATGGATGATGGTTGGTTGGATGCTGGATGGATGGATGATGGTTGGATGCTGGATGGATGATGGTTGGTTGGATGCTGGATGGATGATGGTTGGTTGGATGCTGGATGGATGGATGATGGTTGGATGCTGGATGGATGGATGATGGTTGGTTGGATGCTGGGTGGATGGATGATGGTTGGATGGATGCTGGATGGATGGATGGATGATGGTTGGTTGGATGCTGGATGGATGGATGATGGTTGGATGGATGCTGGATGGATGGATGATGGTTGGTTGGATGCTGGATGGATGAATGATGGTTGGTTGGATGCTGGATGGATGGATGATGGTTGGATGCTGGATGGATGGATGATGGTTGGATGGATGCTGGATGGATGAATGATGGTTGGTTGGATGCTGGATGGATGAATGATGGTTGGTTGGATGCTGGATGGATGGATGATGGTTGGATGCTGGATGGATGGATGATGGTTGGATGGATGCTGGATGGATGGATGGATGATGGTTGGATGCTGGATGGATGAATGATGGTTGGTTGGATGCTGGATGGATGATGGTTGGTTGGATGCTGGATGGATGGATGATGGTTGGTTGGATGCTGGATGGATGGATGATGGTTGGATGCTGGATGGATGGATGATGGTTGGATGGATGCTGGATGGATGGATGATGGTTGGTTGGATGCTGGATGGATGAATGATGGTTGGTTGGATGCTGGATGATGATGGTTGGTTGGATGCTGGATGGATGGATGATGGTTGGATGGATGCTGGATGGATGGATGATGGTTGGTTGGATGCTGGATGGATGGATGATGGTTGGATGCTGGATGGATGGATGATGGTTGGATGGATGCTGGATGGATGGATGATGGTTGGTTGGATGCTGGATGGATGAATGATGGTTGGTTGGATGCTGGATGGATGAATGATGGTTGGTTGGATGCTGGATGGATGGATGATGGTTGGATGCTGGATGGATGGATGATGGTTGGATGGATGCTGGATGGATGGATGATGGTTGGATGCTGGATGGATGAATGATGGTTGGTTGGATGCTGGATGGATGATGGTTGGTTGGATGCTGGATGGATGGATGATGGTTGGTTGGATGCTGGATGGATGGATGATGGTTGGATGCTGGATGGATGGATGATGGTTGGATGGATGCTGGATGGATGATGGTTGGTTGGATGCTGGATGGATGAATGATGGTTGGTTGGATGCTGGATGGATGATGGTTGGTTGGATGCTGGATGGATGGATGATGGTTGGATGGATGCTGGATGGATGGATGATGGTTGGTTGGATGCTGGATGGATGGATGATGGTTGGATGCTGGATGGATGGATGATGGTTGGATGCTGGATGGATGGATGATGGTTGGATGGATGCTGGATGGATGAATGATGGATGGATGGATGATGGTTGGATGCTGGATGGATGAATGATGGTTGGTTGGATGCTGGATGGATGAATGATGGTTGGTTGGATGCTGGATGGATGGATGATGGTTGGATGCTGGATGGATGGATGATGGTTGGATGGATGCTGGATGGATGGATGATGGTTGGATGCTGGATGGATGAATGATGGTTGGTTGGATGCTGGTGGATGGATGATGGTTGGTTGGATGCTGGATGGATGATGGTTGGTTGGATGCTGGATGGATGGATGATGGTTGGATGCTGGATGGATGGATGATGGTTGGATGGATGCTGGATGGATGGGATGGTTGGTTGGATGCTGGATGGATGAATGATGGTTGGTTGGATGCTGGACTGGATGGATGATGGTTGGTTGGATGCTGGATGGATGGATGATGGTTGGATGGATGCTGGATGGATGGATGATGGTTGGTTGGATGCTGGATGGATGGATGATGGTTGGATGCTGGATGGATGGATGATGGTTGGATGCTGGATGGATGGATGATGGTTGGATGGATGCTGGATGGATGAATGATGGATGGATGGATGATGGTTGGATGCTGGATGGATGAATGATGGTTGGATGGATGCTGGATGGATGGATGGATGATGGTTGGATGCTGGATGGATGATGGTTGGTTGGATGCTGGATGGATGGATGATGGTTGGATGGATGCTGGATGGATGGATGATGGTTGGTTGGATGCTGGATGGATGGATGATGGTTGGATGCTGGATGATGGGTGATGGTTGGATGCTGGATGGATGGATGATGGTTGGTTGGATGCTGGATGGATGATGGTTGATGCTGATGGATGATGGTTGGTGGATGCTGGATGGATGATGGTTGGTTGGATGCTGGAGGATGATGGTTGGATGCTGGATGGATGGATGATGGTTGGATGCTGGATGGATGGATGATGGTTGGTTGGATGCTGGGTGGATGGATGATGGTTGGATGGATGCTGGATGGATGGATGGATGATGGTTGGTTGGATGCTGGATGGATGGATGATGGTTGGATGGATGCTGGATGGATGGATGATGGTTGGTTGGATGCTGGATGGATGAATGATGGTTGGTTGGATGCTGGATGGATGGATGATGGTTGGATGCTGGATGGATGGATGATGGTTGGATGGATGCTGGATGGATGAATGATGGTTGGTTGGATGCTGGATGGATGAATGATGGTTGGTTGGATGCTGGATGGATGGATGATGGTTGGATGCTGGATGGATGGATGATGGTTGGATGGATGCTGGATGGATGGATGATGGTTGGATGCTGGATGGATGAATGATGGTTGGTTGGATGCTGGATGGATGATGGTTGGTTGGATGCTGGATGGATGGATGATGGTTGGTTGGATGCTGGATGGATGGATGATGGTTGGATGCTGGATGGATGGATGATGGTTGGATGGATGCTGGATGGATGGATGATGGTTGGTTGGATGCTGGATGGATGAATGATGGTTGGTTGGATGCTGGATGGATGATGGTTGGTTGGATGCTGGATGGATGGATGATGGTTGGATGGATGCTGGATGGATGGATGATGGTTGGTTGGATGCTGGATGGATGGATGATGGTTGGATGCTGGATGGATGGGTGATGGTTGGATGCTGTTTCTGGGTTCTTTCCATTAACATGAATAATACTAAAAAGCTTCTTCTGCTGAAAACGAACCGGATCCATCCGAACCGTTCTTCCCAACCGGAAGAGAGTAAAACTGGGTCTTTTTCTCCGCTCGGTTCTGATCACCAGCTGAGTTCGCCGAACCGAACCGAGCTCCGTCGCCTGCAGCTGCGCAGGCTCTGATCTGGACCCGGTTGTCCGGCTCCTCCCCGGAGCAGCTCGGTGTGTTCGGGCCGCCGGTCGGAGCCGATGTGCGGCTGCGCCTCGCTCCCTGCGGCCGCGCGGGAAGAACTCAGGCTATGGCAAGACAACGCTGCATTTAATCCGGTCTCTCTTAAAGTCATTCGGTTCAGTTCATGTATTAAAATAAAATCAGCCCAGTTCCCATCAGCGTTGATTTTGGCCTTGCTGGTTACATTCAGGTTTACTAACTAACCAGTTCACTGACTTTGGGACTGATTGAGTATTTTAGAGGGTCTGGTAGATATGCTTCAGTAATAAAAATAAATAAATAAAAGTTTTATCTTATTGAACTTCAATGTTTACTGCTGTGGTTGATGAAATATTTAACTATTACCCATTTCAGCTAGTCGAGATATTCCAGCCATATTACCCAACTAGTAGGGTTTTTATTAAGTAGTTATTACCTTACTAGTTATAAATGTAAAAATGTTGTACCAAATAACCATTAGGAGCTTAAGGTTAGATAAAAGATTATATTAAGTTTTATATCTTAATGGTTAACTAAAAGGGTTTAACTAGTAAACCTAACAGTGTCGCCCCCTATAGCCAATAAGTAAAAGTTTTAGTTAACTAGTAAATATTTAACTCCACAAGTGTAGTGCTGCTAACTAGTAGTTAACTGGTGAGGCGTTCTACCTACACTCCATTATATTCAGTCAAGCTGGTTACACTGAGGCTTTAACTAGACCGCTGTGATTATTCCCTTCTGTGTGGTAAAGGTAGCTAGTTCTACTAGCTAACTAGTTGTATTTTCAGAACACTGAATAAACACACAGACGGCTTGCCATACATCTCTCTGGTTCCCGCTCGTTGTTGGCTGGAGTACAAATGATTCGGAACCGGACTTGTTCACAGGAACTAGTTCACAGTTCAGTTCCCAGCGGTTCACAACTGAACTCGTTCATGTTCACAGTTCAGCAGCTGAATCTGCAGTTTGACCTCAGTTTGACCTCGATAACCTGATCGCCGGTCATCTTGTGCCCAGAACAGAAGCAGGTATAGAGGCAGAAGCAGGTGGGGGAGGGACGCTGTAAAACACCGACCATTTAAAGATGCTGAGGTCACAGCTGACCTTTGACCTCTAGAGGAGGTGCTGCAGCATGCAGGTGCTGCCTGTAAAAAGTGAAACCATGACGCAAACTGCAATGTTGCGCCACCTGTTGGTTGGTTTCTAGCAGTGCAGGACAAGTTGCTGTTTGTAAAGTTAATCACAAATTAAATAATAATTTGGTTATTAGACTGTAAACAAATAAAACAGACGCAGTTCATCTTTCAAAGTCATATTTAATTTGAAAGCTAAATATTTAGTTTACAGGTAGTTAGTGTGGTTGCCATTTATTTAATACTTAGCTGCAAGCAGTGGTGGAGAAAGTACTCATACAATGTACTTAAGTAAAAGTACAAATACACAGACAAAAATTTACTCAAGTAAAAGTCAAAGTACCACATTATTATTTTACTTAAGTAAAAGTAAGAAAGTACAAGCTTTTAAAACTACTTAAGTATTAAAAGTAAAAGTACTTGCCGACCATAATACCTAACGGCTTATATAATGTCATTAAGTGTACCTATCATATTTAGTTTTAATAAATCAGTAATGTACCATTTTAATGAGCAATGCTGCAGATAACGCATGTTTTTATTGTGTTTACCCCCTGTGACAGTTTAGATTTAGATATTTTATTAAGTACTTAAGTACAGTAACGAAGTACAAGTACTTAGTTACTGTACTTAAGTACAATTTTCGTGTATCTGTACTTTACTTAAGTAGATTTAATAATGGATACTTTCTACTTTTACTCCACTACATTTAACAGTAAGTATCTGTACTTTCTACTTCACTACATTTCTATATAGCGTTTCGTTACTCGTTACATCCAAGACGCATTTCAGTTTTTTGATTTGTTCGTTAGTTTGAAAGTATCCAATGGCGAGAGCAGAATCAGTCCGCTGAACCAATCCAAAGCGGGAAATAACCACTAGGCCCTCCCTCAAGAAGAGCAGCACAGTACGCAGGACCTGCAGAATCATTAACAGTTCTCTCAAAATAGCTGGCAAAAAAGTTAAGTTCATGTTTTGTTAGGACGAAAGACTAGATGTTTCCAAATCGCTTGATGTTTGTTAGGTCAGTTTAAAGTCCCTTTTTTCAGGGAAACAATTTTCTTTTGAACGTGTTTATTTTGAATTAAATAAAACATTTCAAAGGTATAATAATTTCTCTCATTTTGCCTAATTACATGTAACCCTGCAGGTCATCCCTGGAATTCTGATGCATAGAATAAAATATCTAAATCTAAACTGTCACAGGGGGTAAACACAATAAAAACATGCGTTATCTGCAGCATTGCTCATTAAAATGGTACATTACTGATTTATTAAAACTAAATATGATAGGTACACTTAATGACATTATATAAGCCGTTAGGTATTATGGTCGGCAAGTACTTTTACTTTTAATACTTAAGTAGTTTTAAAAGCTTGTACTTTCTTACTTTTACTTAAGTAAAATAATAATGTGGTACTTTGACTTTTACTTGAGTAAATTTTTGTCTGTGTATTTGTACTTTTACTTAAGTACATTGTATGAGTACTTTCTCCACCACTGCTGGCTGCAAGCTAACTAAATATTTAGGCTGAAAGTTTGATGTGTATGAATGAATGAATAAAATGGTGAAAATCTGACTAAAAGATTAATCACATCTGTTTTATGACAGGCCAAAATGTTCATGTTTGACGGTCCAAACGGACGGACAGAAATGACCATATAAGGAAGAAGAAAGAGGATCAGAAAAGTTTATTTCCTTTTTATTCAGTAACATCACATAGAAATTCTTACTTGTAAATTCAAAAACGTTTTTAAAATCAAACTCAGCCATAACTACAGGAGAAAAGTTAATTTTCAGGAATATTAAGACAAGAAGTTGAAACAGTAAGGCACCGATGCCGCCGAGGGCAAAGGTCGTTCCCACAGAAACAAGAAACAACGAGGGCAGAGCAGCGATTAGATCTAAACGAAGCAGCGGAACCAGAGGAACCGGATCACTAACGGGTCCACAACACCGGCACTGTCTCCTTGACGACCGGTCTCTGTCTATTTCCTGAAACCACTGAGTCAGAGCTGCAGTTCACCAGCAGGAGGCGCTGCTCAGACAGAAGGTCCACCGACTGACAGAACCAGCTAAGAACGCAGACTGGACCCAGAACCAGTGGGACCTCCACCAGAACCGGAACCAGAACCTTCAGCTAGTTTCCTCTGCAGGGCCGATGGCGCTCCTGATACCAGCTAGAACCCTCCACTGACCTGAATCAGAACCAGACCGGGTCCAAACCAGAACGTTCCTCCTGGAAGTACACCCCCTCCTGGTAAAAACTTTACCAGCTTGTAGAAACTCACAGCAGATTCAGAACCACCATCAAAGGAGAAACCCAAACAGAACCACATTAGCCTGTAGATCCTAGCATAGCTGATCACTGGAAATCTTTCAAGATGGCTGCCACTAACAAGCCTTTTAAACCAGTCTTTGACCATTTTTGATATGTTAGCAGATGTTAGTTTGTTGGAGAACTGGGTCAGTGAAGCTAATGTTTGGCTAGCTGAGCCCACCACTGCCAATATCAGAAGCTGATTTCAGTTCTGACAGATTCTCCATTTTTCTGGAGGATATTTTTCAAAATCCACCAGAAAAATCTAACAGAAGATAAAGAAAGTATATATATGTTGGAGCTTGTGGCGGCCATCTTGTTTCTAGTGAAGAGGCTTTCTCCTTCAACCCAAACAGGTTAAAGAGTTATGACCTTTAGTCTTCACCAGCTACCAGGAGTTTCTCTGAGTAATGCCCCATCTGTTGTTGGAATACATTTGCGGGGATGTACTTTCTTTCCATGTTTTGTCAATGAGTTTATTATATTTGGCATAAAACTGTAAATATTTGTGTCATCCAGCAGTTTGGAGGCAAAGCAGCTGAGGGGAAGTTCTGGGGAGCTTCAGTTAGCAAACATGAGGAACCAACCAGCTGGACTCCAACCCGTCTGAAAGGCTCTGCTGCTCTGCTCACCTCGTTTAGTACAAAAATACATTAGAAACAATCACTGAGAGGCAGAAGCCAGACAATCAGAAACATCGCAATAAGTCAGAAGTATTCACAGCCTGCTGTTCTCACACACACACACACACACACACACACACACACACACACACACACACACACACACACACACACACACACACACACACACACTCTGTAAACTCAACACAGGCACAGGAAAGACTTTTCTCTTGGCTGTTAATGAAAACCTGCAGACCATCTGCAGAACCAATCAGCTTCATGTGTGGGACTGAAACTCCTCCCACTAAGGCTGGGCGTGGCTTCAGTAGCCCCTCCCACTATGGGTGTGGTTTTGCTATCTGTGCTCCATGTTGATGGGCGGGGCCTGTGCTCTGGGGGCGGGGCCATCTCAGGTAAGGCAGTAGCTCCTGTGCTTCCAGCACCTGGGCAGGTGTAGGACAGGTGTGGGCGGGGCTTAACCGAGTTGTTCTCTGGCGGCTCAGCAACATCTGCTTCATATTTATCTTCGTCATACCTAAATTTTGTGTTTATGTCCTTAATTATCTGAATGTGAAATCTGGATAAAATGTAAGTTATTAATAAGTTGGTAATATTATATAATTACTCAGGAACATGTTATTGAGGAATTAACCCTTTATAAACATGTTATTACAAACTGTTATTATAACCTAGTTACAATTATACAACAATTATTTACTTAATAGTTGAACAGAAGAAACTGTTGAAAGATATAACAGATATGTAATCAATGCTCTTGAATAATTACTTATTGTGTAAATATGACTGTGTTTCTGTGATGATAGATTATTAACATGAATAATTAGAAAATAAGCTAAAACTAGTTAACGTCTCATTAGAAGCTGTTGCTACTAGTTACATTATAATAATAATTATATAATATTACCAAACTGTTTACATTGTTGCCATTAAACAGTGTAATAACAGGTTATTACAATGTAATAAATATGTTATTAAATTAAAATCTTTGCTGCTAAGCAGATTCCCTCTATGGCATTTCATTGGATTATTGATTATATAGCATTGAATTTATATATCAATATATTATTTGTATTTAGCCAGATGCCTGAGCTGAACCTGAACCCGAACCTGAACCAGAACCCGAGAGAACCTCTGGGTCAGACAGAATCAGCATTAATCCTAAATGTGTTTGGATCTGACCTGGATCCTGACTGGGAGAAATGTCAGCTCCAGTATCTCCAGTAGCTCATTAAACTGGTTTTCCAGTTACTGTAGAAAGTCAATCAGAACCAACTGAACCATCATGATGTCATCAATACCACTAATATGATGAACCAGAGGAGCCGATCCAGCTAGTTGATGCTAGCGGCCAGCAGCTAGCCTCTGGTCCTTCCCTGCCGTTACCATGACAACAAACCAGTAGACAGGATGGACAACATGATGGACGATATAACAGACATCAGGACGACCCCCGACCCCCGTTAGGACTCCAGCAGGCTGTGCCAGCGGCAGACCTGCCGTCCTTTGGCCTCCTTCATGTGCGTCCAATGGCTGAGCTCGTCTTCCCCGGAGCTGTTGAGGCCCAGGGAGATCCAGCCAATCAGCTCCTTCCTCTTCATGCTGCGCTTGTTGTAGACGGACAGGATGAGCGTGACGTCGGACAGCTGGAACAGCGCCACCTGGAACACGAAGGTCTCCTTGTAGGTGGGGTTGGGCTGTCCCCGGCAGACAGACGTCTTACACTTGGACATCTCATGACCCATGGAGTTCAGCAGTGACAGCTTCACCAGCGTGTCTAGACAGGAAGCAGGAAGCAGGTTACAGGAAGTACAGGAGGAGAGACGGAGCGCAGCGGCAGGTTCTGATAGAACCAGAACCAGAACCAGTCAACTAAGCTGTTTTCTAAATGTTTTGCTCCCTCCATCCTGTCACCAGGTTATGACCTCGAGGTCGCCGTTTCCTCCTGATCAAAGCACAGCTGTAGCGCTGCATTCTTCCTGTTGCTAAGCAACCGCTGCACGTAAACCTGGAGACGCTGACGACAGTAAACGATCAAAACATCCGATTTTCTCAGAAGACGAGCAGCTCTGTGACTTTAACTGATGCAGGAAGAGCCTGAGGAGCTGCTGGGCCCTGACATTCACACAGTCAGCCTGGCGGGGCGCTAACACTCTACAAGCAGTCAGCCTGGCGGGGCGCTAACGCTCTACACGCAGTCAGCCTGGCGGGGCGCTAACGCTCTACACGCAGTCAGCCTGGCGGGGCGCTAACGCTCTACACGCAGTCAGCCTGGCGGGGCGCTAACGCTCTACAAGCAGTCAGCCTGGCGGGGCGCTAACGCTATACACGCAGTCAGCCTGGCGGGGCGCTAACGCTCTACACGCAGTCAGCCTGGTGGGGCGCTAACGCTATACACGCAGTCAGCCTGGCGGGGCGCTAACGCTCTACACGCAGTCAGCCTGGCGGGGCGCTAACGCTATACACGCAGTCAGCCTGGCGGGGCGCTAACGCTCTACAAGCAGTCAGCCTGGCGGGGCGCTAACGCTCTACAAGCAGTCAGCTAGTCTCAGATAAGCTAGTTAATGCAATCTAGGCTAGGCTAGGCTAAGTTAAGGAAACACACACCACTACTTCAGACACTGACCTTTAGGAACCATTTTATACCTTTATGACTCAAAGGTCAAAGCTTACGGTCAACATATAAAATAATTTTCCGCTGAAAATATTGAGGATCTAAACTGAAATAAATGTGAGAAGAAGCTGAGGAAGCACAAATAAAAACTTCATAAAACATCTGCAGAAGCAGCGACCTGTCCAGTGACCCCACCTCTCGCCCTTTGACCTTACGCACCAGCCGTAATCCTGCCGTATTGCTGCAGTAACATGTCCAGGCACATCCTGCTGCATAGTGCGTATTGTGCTGCGCTTTGTGCTGCTGTCTGATAGACATGGACTGCCAGCTGCTTTCCAGCTTTCAATCACACACTGACTTCGCTCTCTTTCCGTGAAAGCAGAGAGGAAAAGATCCACGACTCGTCCCTGAACAGCTGAATGCGCTTGGCGTCTGAGGGGGTCAGCAGAGCGGCTGGCTCCTTTCTGCTGTTCACACCACAGAAAGGAGCTGTGAAAACGCGCCGCGTCTCGCTTCCCCACTCCGAGACTCAGAGCCAATCAGAGATCAGAGAGAATCAAAACGTTTCAGGCACCAGATGGGATTTTTCTGACCAGAGGAGCTTTTCAGGATGACACGAGAAAACCTGACAGCCAGTTATGAGCTGGTAAGACCCACAAACAGGAGGGCAGAGAGAGTGTGTGTGTGTGTGTGTGTGTGTGTGTGTGTGTGTGTGTGTGTGTGTGTGTGTGTGTGTGTGTGTGTGTGTGTGTGTGTGTGTGTGTGTGTGTGCCCAGAAAGATGGGACATCAGTATCAGTTTGTTCTGGTAAGTGAACATCCTCATCAGAAACTAGTATTAAAATATATACATATTTATTTGCTTTTTCATTTTAAATATATTGAAAATTAGGTGTTTGTATTTTATGAAAATATTTTTCATGTTTAAAATAACTAGAAAGTTTCAAGACAGAACCAAACAGAACTGTAAAAACTCAAAGCTGAATCTTCAATATTTCACATCATTAAAATGGACTCAAGTTCTTTTAAAAATGGTATTTTTTATATTAATCTAGTGAAAAATGTGATATAAGTAATAAACTAATTATTTCATGTATATTATGAAAAAGCTGAAATCAATATTTCCAGACTGAGTGGGAATCCTGGAACCGGATTGACTGGAATGAAAAAGTGAGAAACGGTTGAAGACAATCAGGCAGAAACAGAGGGAGGGATTCATATTCATATTCATATTCATATTCATATTCATATTCATGCATGAACGAACGAACAAACACAACGAGCAAAACGTCTTCATGGATGAGATCCTGACGCCTCCAGCTCTAATCACATACTTCAGGTTTTACCTTTATTTTGGATTATCAATATTCTTATCAATATACAATTAGACAAATTAAGACAAGTAATTTGTCTTAATTAAGGACAGAAATAAAAATTAAGATAAACTAAAGACAAGTTAAGCTAAGCTAAGGTAGGCTAACAGTTTGTATTTTATTGATAATGCGCTTCCTTTCTGCTTCTTGGTTCTAACTAATAATTTATTTAAAGCAAGTCAAATAAATATCAAAAAGCTCTATAGGAATCATTTTGTTGAACATAATCAAACTGTTATTTTTAGTCATTTCATAGATTAATGTAAATATCTCAGGATAGAAATGAGTTTTGGTGCAGAATAAACAAACGTAAAAACACAACACTGGTTCATCTTTAATATGTTTGAAACTGAAGCTTTAGGTAGAAACTAATATTTCTATTTCTAGTTTTAGTCAGTTTAGTTCTTTGTGAAAGACAAAGAGCCAATTCCCATCCAACTGCAAGCAGTTTTGTGAAAATATGATGAAAAGATTTCAGTGAAATGTCTGAACTGCATCCATGAAGGCACAGAAAGGCTGAGTGGGTCGGCGCAGACTCACCTCTGATTATATAAACCTGTCCCCCTACCAAGTGTTTGAGACAACAGAACAGCCCGTCTGACAACAGGGGTTGGACAGCAGTAAGAAAAAACAGCGACCAAGATGTCAAAAGCCAGTAGGGACAGAATATCAGGAGCAGGACGACATTCAGAGAAGGAAGGTAAGGAAAGAAAATCGGGTCAAATATCAAGAACAATGCACAAGGTTCACTACATAATTTGGGATTTCATAAAAATCCTTCATTTTGGCTGGAAGAGACGAAACTGGCAGAAATTCACAAATATACCCCAAATGATATCCACTGAAAAATCAAGATGGTGGCTAATTTTCAAGATGGTTGTCAAGAAAATAGTGTTTTTGCACTACATTTGACAACATTTAACAGATAAAACTTTTCTAATCATACATAATTGGTCCTAGATTTTAGTTCTTTTAGATCTGACTGCAGCCTTTGACATGGTGGACCCTGATGTTTTACTTTCCCGTTTAGAGCATTATGTAGGTCTCAAAGGCACAGTCTTAGTGTGGCTTAGGTCGTATTTGACGGACAGGTCTTTCTGTGTTGACATAGATGATTTTAGATCATCGTCTGCTCCTTTATTGTGTGGAGTACCGCAGGGCTCGATACTTGGACCTCTTTTGTTTTCTTTATATTTGCTTCCCCTTGGGTCAATATTTAGGAAACATAATATTGCTTTTCATTGCTATGCGGATGATACACAAATTTATGTGCCTCTCAATCGTAAGGGAGTCAATACAGTACCAATTTTATTGGAGTGCCTTGATGACATAAAAACTTGGATGGCTCTGAATTTTTTGAATTTTAATGAAAGAAAGACGGAAGTTATTATTTTTGACCCTGGTACTACCTGCAAGTCCACTCCTGTGGATTTGGGTCCGCTATCACATTACGTAAAGCCATTTGTTACAAATTTGGGCTTTGTAATGGACTCGAATTTTAAGTTGGATAAACAAATCAGTGCCGTTGTGAAAACGAGCTTTTTCCATTTGAGGCGGCTTGCTAAGATTAGGAATATTGTACCAGTGGATCATTTTGAAATATTAATCCATGCTTTTATCACAACACGACTGGATTACTGTAACTCCTTATATGTGGGTGTCAGCCAGTCTTCTTTGTCCCGTCTTCAGCTGGTCCAGAATGCAGCTGCTCGGCTCTTAACTGGATCGCGGAAGAGAGAACATGTTACCCCGATTTTATATTCTCTGCACTGGCTGCCGGTACATTTCAGAGTGCATTTTAAGATTCTTTTATTTGTATTTAAATCTTTAAATGGCCTTGCTCCCTCCTATCTCTCTGAGCTGCTACATATACACTGTCCTCCTCGAGCTCTTAGATCAGCGAGCCAAATGAACCTGGAGGTGCCGAGGACTTCCAGGAGGCAGAGAGGAGACAGGGCTTTGCTGTTGCAGCTCCCAAACTTTGGAATTCTTTACCTATGTTGGTAAAACAGGCCCCCTCTTTAGCAATTTTTAAATCTGCTCTTAAGACTTACCTTTTTCAGTTGGCCTTTGATTCAGTTTGAGATGCTGCTTTTCTGTATTTATCTGGGTATGTTTATGTATTATATAGAGTGTTTTATGTCACTGCATTGTTGGTTTTTATGTGTTTTAATTTTGATTTTTATTTGTTTAATCTTGTGATTGTACAGCACTTTGGTCAGTGGTACTGTTTTAAAGTGCTATATAAATAAACTTGCCTTGCCTTGCCTTGCCTATAGAAATCATATTTACTGATAATCTTGTGATTTTTCAACATGGCCGCGTCATAGAAAAGACAGTTTTACACCAAAAACCACCAGTCAGATGAATGTGTTGGTGTCAAATCACAGCTACATATTTGATCCATAGAAATCTTCTTTTCTTGATTTTGTGCTTTTTCTGGTGGACATTTTCAAAATGGCTGCCACGGTTGTAAAGGAGAACAAATGTTTGAACTAAAATCAGCAGCAGTACTGGACAAAGCTAACCAACCTAACAACCACTAACTAGCTAAACAAGAATCTTAGCTCTGCTAATGTCACTAAACACGTAGCTGACGCTAACTGTAAACCGCTAAGCCCATTAAAAGAATTAGCGGAAGCTAATGCTAACCATTAAGACGACTATTTCTCAGTCTCTCGTGTTCATCTCCTGCCAGATGACGACAGCTGTGAGACTTTAAACGAAATAAAAATTAAAATGGAACAATCAAGTATACTCATGCTTTGAGTGAGTTTTGCATATTTTGAATATCAAATATAATGCAAAGTGTTAAACCCTTTAGAAACTTATATTCCCATTATAGTTAGAAATGTTTCAGCTAATGATGAGATGAATAATCTTGTGAGACCAGGAGAACAAGATGCAGCTGCTCAGAATGTTCTAGCAGGATAGGAACCGGGGCGCAGAGGAGATCGTGGCATTGTCCCACCCAATAATTTCACCACAGTTGTGAAGAATTTTGAAATCTTCCAGTCACGTGCTTTTATTTTGAAGGCGCACCACATCGTCTTCAGCACAGCACTTCCTGCCTCCTCTGAACGGCTCAGAGTGTTTAGGAGGCAGCAGGAGCCAGAAAATGAGTTACCATGAATATCGCCTGTTTATAAAATCTTCCTGTCACTTTACTTTCACATATATAACAAAAATATTTTTGGTTAAGCTGTTTTAATTCTGGAATTGTCACATGTCCAAACTTTTACTGCTAACTTTGTCTAAACGTTGGTTATTCTGACCACAATATCTTATTTCATCACAATGAGACTGAAAAATTAACCTTTTTATTATTTAACGTGAGCAACGGCTACACAACACCTGATCATACTGACCACTTAACGTGTGTATTATTGTATATTAATTCTATTCTATTATATTAATTTTATTATATTATATTTTATTATATTAATTATACTATATTAATAATTTTATTATATTATATGCAGTGCTTGAATGATGAAGGAAGGTGAAGAAGCTCTGATGAAATCTTCATTTAGTTTATTGAAATATGTATTAACTAGTTGTAATTTTTAAATAAACTAAACTATTTTATTATGAGAAGGAATATTAGAGGCAGGTGGAGTTTCAGGATGTGAGGATATAAAATTATATTAATTATAATAGAACAGGTGAGACTGATGTCAGGTTGATTTCTGTCAACGTTTCAATATTTTTTCATTATTTCCACACTATAAGGTTATTGGTTAGGAGACGATAAGAAAAGAGTTTGAGGTTTAAAAATAAATGAGTGAAAGTTTTGCTATCAGAAACTATTTAAACAGTAAATAGAGTTGAGATTTATAATAATGTTTCCATCTGAATATTGTTAAGTTGTTTAAATTCTCATTCTGTTTGATAAAATCATATTATTTTATCTTTAGTTAATTCATATTCTGATGCTGTTCATCACTGCAGTGTTTGTTGTGAATCCATGAATCCATGAATCCATGAATCCATGAATCCATGCAGGAGCATCAGGCTGCAGAGGCAGAAACACAATCAGTGGATATTTTAGTTTAATGTTTGTGGCTGAAAAAGATTTAGTGTTTTTATGGCTCATGTTTGGTAAGTTACTGAATGCAGAGCTGGAAAAAGAGCCGGAGTTATTAGAGAGGAGCTAAAGGCTTGTTAGATTTTTAGTTATTTTGTAGACCAAACTGTTGCACTGATGTAGAGTCGTTCAAGAACAAAACTTGTTTTTAGATTTTATTTTTGTTGGTCAAACTGCTGGATTGAGTGTAAAACTGCTGAGTCTTATTTTATGAGCTGTTTTTTTCTTTTCTTAGAAGTTCGTCCCACTGATGGAGGCTGTGAACCTGAACGCCGCTGCACTGTCAACAAACTCAGAAGCAAGCGCTGCAGGGAACTTACTGGGTGGCTTGTTGGCGGCCAGGTTTTTGAAGTGGATGCCTTTGATGATTTCCACGGAGAGGCGGCCGGTGGTGGCGTTGTACACCAGGCCCACCAGGATCTCCGGAGCCGAGGTCTGACTGACGGACTGGAAGGACGAGGCGCTGTCGCTGCACGTCAGGTCAGACAGGCTGACCTGGGACTCCCCGCCCTGAAAACACCACAGCTGACCATCAGGAAACCCCCCAGTCATCCACCATGGGAAACTAAATATCAATCATCGGTTTTTAGCGCTGCGTGACGTTCCCCCTCAGGATCTAAACCAGCCTGAAAACTCAGGAGTTCCTACATAGTAACCAACAAAACCCAACATGAACCAGCCTCTGAGAACAACCGAACCAGACTTTCTAGAGAAACGGGCCGGAGTCGGACTACAGCGGACCGGATTGTTTCATTGAAACTGGAGTCTGTTGAACCAGAGATCTTGGATCAGTGGAACCAACAGGTGAAGTAAAGAGCAGTTAATGAAAGCAGGGGGTGGGGGTGGGGGTGGGGGTGTGCGGTGGTGCGTCTTACCGGGAGACTGCAGCATGGATCCAGGATGACCGGCACAGACATTTTGCCCTGCAGGTTGAGCTTGGTGAGGTAGAAGACCTTTTCTCCGAACACCTTCTCCTTCTTCATGCGTCGGATGCTGTAGAGGCGGAAGCGGACGGCATAGTTGCCGATCATGTCCGTCTCCACATGGCTGAAGCGGAAGGTCTCGGTGAAGACGGGGCCGGGCCCTCGCTGGACGCCCGTCTTGGCCCTCTGCTTCTTGGTGGGCAGCAGCACCAGGTGCACCTGCCAGGAGAAGTTCCCTGTGCGTTTTATGGAGGGCAGGTCGGTCACCGCCATGATGGTCACGGTCAGCTGCTGCTCCTCCGAGTCGTAGTCAAACACCACATCCAGGGTGCCGTACTTGGCGAGGGCATCGGGTTCGTAGCCTTTTGGGAAGCGTGCAGCTGACCCGCGGGCCGACGTGTCCTAGAGGAGGAGAGGTTCAGGTCCAGAAGGAGCATCAGGCTGTCAGCGGATCAAAGGCCGGCGTTTACCTCAGGGCTGAGGACGGCTGTGCTGTCGCTGGGGGCGTCCTCCTCGTAGCCTTTGTTCAGGTAGCCTTCGCTCTCCTGGCCGTCGCTGCCCTCGCTCAGGCACTTGCCAAAGGACAGGTGAGGGCTGCCGCTGGTCTGGGACAAGTCGCACTTGGCATCGCCCAGGTCTGACAGCGTGCAGGACATCCTGGGAGAGCCGTTCTCGTCCTGGTAGGGAGGCGGCTGGAGCTCGTCCAGCGGCGGCGTTCTCCTCATCCTCTGGATGCAGTTGGCTGGTTGGGGAGAGTTTGGTGGTCTCAGGTACGACAGCTTTACCTCTAAACACCAACAGATCTGACAGCACATTCTCCCAGGACCTTTCACACAACCGCCCTGCACATTTTAACCAAACTATTAGAGTGGTGCAAAAAGGAAACGGGAACTAGGCGCGTTTCTGTGTTTCCATCTGCTGGTTTGGAGAGACTCGACAAGGCGACGCAGAGTGTGATGTCATCAGATGTTGACGCTATGCATGTCTGTGGTAAACAGGAAGTAGAGGCTGCCAGCTAGCATGGAGCAGAGAGACCGCTTCCTCCCAGCTGGAGGTCTGGAGTTTGGTTCCTCTGGTCAGGCTCAGACTGGTCATGTTCGCCACATGATGGCAGTTCGCCATGTCAGAACTTATTCAGTTAACATCTTTCTGAATTTCTTAGTGCTTGAACACTTTTTCTGAAAAGCCAAAAACCGCCTCAAGCGAGTTTAAAAACATTTCTGCGACATTGAGAAAGTTATTTTGAATTTTGCCATTTTCATCAGTCATTTCTAATGCAATGCTTCAAAATGTGCATAAAATTGTTTTTGATGGAAAATCAGCTGCTAACTGCGTTTCCATATATCATCAAATTGAGCAAATAAGAATTACAAAAATAAATTCTTAATGGAAACACGCCAATGTGTAAAAAAACCCTCATATTTTTCAATAAAAGGTTTTTGAAGTTTTGGCGCTGCGCTACGGCTCCTGAGAGCATTTTAATACACTTCTGGGTCGGTTTGCTGCCTTCTCAGCAGGTGAGGCGGCGTTCCTGGTGCAGTCCTGAGAAGTGATGCTCTGAGTGTTAAGTTGATGACACAAAGTAAGTTATGGCATTTAGCGTGCTTTTTTAAAATCCTAGATTCAGTTTGTTATTTGTGTAAACTGCAGGAGGGCGGGAACTCAGAGAACCTGCTCAGCTTCCGTAGGTTTACCTGCATCTGTCATTGCTGAGTTATTGCAGCAGATACAGTGATGAAGGCAGGCGCTGCCAGCTGCTGCCATTGTGTAGGGATTTTATCTGCCACATGATGGCGCCACAGAGCCTCTTCTGTTAGTCTGTTGGTGGTTTTTCTGCCTAATGATGTAACCTTTACGTGAACTGAGTTACTTGTGTATGTTGTGGATTTACATGCACATGTGGATGGCTGAGTTTATTTCTTATTAGATATTTTTGTTTGAGTTTGTATTAGTTGAACCTCTATTGCTGTAATATATTAGCCTAAAGGCAATTTATTTGTTATTACAGACTGTTGGCAACTCTGAGCATCAAGACAAATAAACCAGCTCACATCTACAGTTAAGGTTTCGGTCTCATGTCCTCCTTCCTGTATCCTGACCGATACACCATCCTGTTTGCTGTAAATACCTGAGAACCTAATTAACACCAGTGTTCACGACTTAATGACTTATTGTCATTGAACAAGTTTATTCATGCATCAACTTAACTGCATTCCTTATTTAATAGCAAAATTGCAATCACAACATCTAAATGTTTTACATTAGCAGACAGTTTCTGAATCCTGTATGCTGCATCTGGACTCAGTATGTTACTTTCCTAATAGTCAATAATCAACTGACATCCTGCGAATTAAATTTCAATGTTCTGTGACGGATATGAGAGATACTAACTTAATTCTTAAATATTTAGCTTCTTTGCTAAACTTTTCGCAAAGAAGCTAAATATTTATGTAACCCATGTTATTTTAGCGAATATGAATTATAGCTTGTAATACACCGTATTGCCGATAGGTGGCAGTAAATGGCTTCAAAGTAGCCTAAAGCTACAGTGATATGCTAAAGAATATGGGCTAGAACAGTTTTCCCCAACCACCGGGCCGCGGACCGGTACCGGTCCATGGACCAATTGGTACTGGGTCGCGCAAGAAATAATGAAATATTTCCGTTTAATGCATTGCTTGAGTCTGGAGGATCTTTTATTTTGGAAATCCTTTAACCGGACTCTCTCGGTTCCGTCTTGCCGCCAACATGGAGCCACAAGCAGCAAAATGAGTCAGAAACGGATCAGATTGTTTGTAAAGTTTCTTTGTGAAGGGAAAAGGCCCAGAGAAGAGCCAGGAGGATGGATTTATCCCGGCAGGTGATTCCCACAGTCCAAGCTCTGCATGATATGGTGACCGGATGTTAACCCTCTATGGCATGACTTTTTATTTTTGTGGGGAAGAAATATTTTCCTGCATTCTTTGGGAGCTTGGTGGTCCCTAATTACATGTCAATCATAAAATCGGACTCTGACACCTCCTGGAACCAGATTTGGGTTTGTTGCCTCAGGGTAACATTGGTCTAGAACACCAAGATTGTCTACACTGATTATGAGAAATGAAATACAAATCAAACAAAAACTATATTCATAAAAGAACTATTTTTTGGACAAAAATATGTCAAAAATCATGCCCCCCAAAAAATAAAATAAAGGAGCAATGTGAGGTACAGCTATGTGGTTTGTTGCCTGAGGGCAACGCCATGCCATAGAGGGTTAATGAGGCAGTGAAGCTTCAAGCTGCTTCTCCACTAGAGACCAAGAACCCTGAGCATCAGCAACACTTCCGGTCTCATCGTCTCTCATCTCTCCCAGATGGACCGTCTGGTTGCAGAGAAACAAGCTCAGGGCTCCATTAGTCGTTATCCTGAGTTAAAGTTTTCACCAAAGTAAAATGTTTGTTTTTGTGGCGCATCTGTATCTTATTCTGAAGGGATATGTAAACGTTACCATAGCGACCAGAGTCAGAGAGCGTTAGGGCAGTGGAGAGACAGAGGAGAGGAGCTTGTGAGTTTTAGGTCTGGTTCACACCATTTAAGGATTGTGGGCCGATTTTCCAAACCTCTGTGACCACAGAGCCGATAAAAGTCCAACAGGTTCGGTCGGTTCGTGAGTCCAGCAGCAACACACCACAGAACCGATTCCAGAAGAAAATCCAGTAAAACCCCAACAGACCAAACATGAATGTATAATAATCAAACAGGATGATGATGTAGAAGCAGCAGTGATAGTTTGTGGCTCATTTTAAACAATAAAAGACGAAACAAAAAGAAAAGGCGTTTGATAAAAGATGGCGGAGCAGCCGCTCTATGGACCTTACCAAGCTCCGCCCACACCCGACCCACGTGACTGCAAGTCTCACAAACAAAGCCTGGCGGCGCTTTGTTTCTATGTAAACATGACTGATTAGTGCATCATTTCTACCGGATTTTCACAATATGTCAGCTACTAAATGGACAGAGGAACTAACAAGTTCATGTCATCCTTGTTGGATGAGATCAAGGTGTTTGAGCTTCGCGACGCCTCCAACACGCTCCACCCTCTACATCAGGGAACCCAAACTTTATGAGACCAAGATCTACTTTTTCTCTCACCAGCCGGCTGAGATCTACCTCATGACACGAAGACATAAAAATTGTAAATTAAACTCTATTGACTGATTTTATATATCCATCAGTTATAGCAGAAATATTAAAGTGATAGAAAACCTGATGCAGTTTCTTCCTCAGTGAGACTCTGCCACTGGGAGGAGGTTACTGGTTTCTCAGTCACAAGCTGGTTGCAAACCTGAGGCCAGCAGGTGTCAGTCAGTTATGGTAGATCTGAACTTTGACCTCAATATGAGAAGCTACAGCCTGATAGGAGGAACCAAAGAGCTCTGTAAAGGTAAAGGCAAATCTTCTGAAGTTGGGATATAATTCATTTAATTTCACATAATTACCACGGTAGAAGCCATTTGTTTGTTAAAATTTTATGAAATATATTTGTTCTATTTGATGTGTGTTGTGAATGACGTAAACTCACAAACAACGAGGTAATTAGTCCAACGTTTAGAAACTACAGCGGCTGTAATGAGCCACAGCAAAGGGAAACAAAGGTAAAATAACCTGAACAGGTGATCAACTCAGAACCACTCCTACCTTTTTACTCTCTCTCTTTGTAGTTTAAGCACACCTGTTACCGTGGCAACCGCCTGCGCCCCGCAAGACGAGCAAAGATTACGTTAAAAACAAAACATTCAGTCCGTTATGATATCAAGTCTCCAGGCTTGATATTTATTTATCGATTATTAATAATCGATCCCTGAACACAGCGATGGTTGACTGACTAGCTGTACTTGGTGCTAACGTGGCTAACACGAGTAACAGTTTAGTCCAAAGCCTTTTCTGCTAAAATAAAATCTTTAGTGTATGTCAGATACAGACACATTGCATATTGATCTGTTTAGCTAACGTCAGACTGTGTAGCAGACAGGCTTCAAGGTGTACAAGTTGTATCAGTTCTGCCTTTATGCTGTACTTAGCTAACGGGAAGCTAAGTGTGTTTGTGAGACGGCCGCCACGTGACCACGTAGAATGGGCATCAGCCAATGAAAAGCGGCCCATGTTATAAGGTCCATAAACCAACTTATCGGATGTATTGACGATTTTAATGATGACAAAATGTAATATTTGTTTCTGGTTTCTCAATTGGTGACTATGTTGTTTTTATGACTTAATTTTTGTTTCAATTCAATTCAAATGTAAAGATTTGAATTGAATTGTACATTAAACATATTTTTTGTGTTTTTATTATTTAAAGCACTTTAATCTACCATTTTGTTGATGAAATGTGCAAAACAAATAAACCTGATTGATTGATAGAATATTAAATAGCAGCTTGTATTTAGATGCGTCTATGCATGCAAATAGGAATAAAGTTGTATTCAATAAGCACATTTCTATGTTTACATCCAAATGTTAAAGATTTTTACAGTCATATGCTGCAGAATATGCATTGGAAAATGGTCAAGTATTTAAAATAATCTCTCATAGGCCAAACAGTCAATGTGACATTTTTTATGTTTGGATCAAAATTCAAGGTCAAAATCAAGATACATCTTTGGTATTATTGTTCCATTTATTGCCACATTGATATACTTTCCTATAAAATATGATTTTTAAAAGTATTACACGATGGGACAGTCAGGACTCTGTTATTTGTCATCCTCCCACATAAAGAATCGTTCGTTTTGTTCGGCCTCCCCGTCTCGCTCTCTCTCAGCCGTATGTGTGGCAGGTGGATTTCCTGTCTTTGTAATTAGAACCAAATTAGGTTAAACTGCGTTTCTTCCCTCACCATCGTGTTTTTGTATTAACAGATGTTAAGAACACAGACATAAAGTTTACAGCGCAGACACAGAGCCACGCTGGGCAACATGATTCTTTGTTCACAAAGATAAATCATTCTCACTGCTCACTCAACGCACAACTACATGTTATACCTGCAGTTCACATGCAGCTGCACAGCAGCATAATTTGCAGTTTTACTATAAAGCTGGTTAAAAGAATAACTGGATTAGGCATTTCCTGCCCCTTTTCTTCTCTTTTATACAAGCAGACAACACATAAGCTCAACAACACAAAAGCTTTATATTTATTACAAAATGTTCATCTAAGAATTTATTTCTTCCTGTGATGGAAATAATTTCTGATTAAGTTTTCTGTTTTCATACTTTCATAGATTGTTCTTCTTTTTACATTTTCTACAGTTTTTCATGTTAAATTGCACTTTTTTGTTAAGTTTGTTAAACTATCTTGAATCTGTATTTCTAAATAAAGACTAACAGAAAGATCACAGTAACTTTTATTTATGATAAAACCTGTTTTTTCCTTATAACAAACAAACCAGATATAACAAGTTTGAGCTTCTTCATGGTCCGGAGTATTAAATTATGATAACAATTATAATCTAATATTATGTTCAGATTAACTCTAATCTTAATTTAACATCCTGGAACCTGAAGAATCCAAACCTGTTAAATCAGCTTTTTTATGTTTGGTATAAAAAGAAAAACAGGATTTATCAAAGAAAAAAGGTGAATGGACTGAACTTGTGTCGTGCCTTGCTAGTCATGTTGACCACTCAAAGCGCTTCACACTACAGTCACATTCACCCACACACACATTTACACCCACATGCAGGTCGGGGGGCAACTTGCCGCTAAGTGCCCCGCCCCGGGGCAGCTCAACATGTGGCTCAGGAAGCTGAAATCGAACTTACAACCTTCTGGTCATAAGACGACCACTCTACCACCGAGCCACAGTCGCCCTAAAAAAGCCACTGCATGATCCTTTTGCTAATCTTCTTTAAAATACAGATTTAAACAGAATAACGAGCTACAATTCAGTGCAATTCAATATAAAAAGTGAGTAGAAAAGGTAAACTAAGGGACAAACCATAAAAGCACAAGTACAGTGAAAATAAACAGAAATTATTACTATTAAAAGAAGAAATTTTAATTCTTAAATCGATACGTTGCTATAAATACTGAGCCTAGTTGCGGCACTGAGCCGCCTGCCACTAAACCAGCGAAGGGAAAAGGGCTAACGTTCGGCTAATTCAATTCATTTTACAGGTTTAACAATAATACTGGACATGGTTGGAGTTTCTTAAAGTGTTTTGGGGGCAATTTACAGTGACCAACTGACCTGACCTACATGTTTTAGGAGATGTGGGGGGAAACCGGAGCACCCGGAGAAAACCCACGCAAACACGGGGAGACCATGCAAACTCCACACAGATGGTCTCTGTGAAGATGCAGCGCTAACCGCTGCACCACCGTGCTGCCCACGTTTTTTCCAATCGGGTCGGGAAGGGATCTATTTTCTAGTTAGTGGATGGGGAAAAACTTCATGGTTTTTAAATTTCCTCTTGACGGAGCGTGGCATGGCGCCCCGTTCACAGACCTCTCACGTCTTTCTCCTCTAATTATCCAAATCAAGAACATTAAACTTGTTCTTGATCGTCTTCAATCTTTTGGGTTTTTTTTGGCTTTTTCAATCGCAGAATGTTTTGGACTTTTTTCCAAATTGAAAATTTTGATTTTTTCTTTTTACCATCCTTCTCCTCTTGGGAAACTGGGACGTGTTTTTGATGGAAATCGTCTTCCTCAGCTTTCAGGGTGTCGGGCAGCAGTACATCCTCTCTTGCTCCGTCCAAATCATTTATCACACAACTTTTCTCCTGCTGGTATTTTGCTGCTTCCTGTTTCAACGCAGTGATATCAGTTTCATACAGACGGTTTAACTCCAGGTACAAACTGTTAACCTTCTCTAACTCAGCCTGGACACTCCTTTCCTTGTCTTGAATGAATTGAATCTCAGTTGTTGTTTTATCTTGGAGGATGGCAAACTCAGCTCTCATATTGTCTAGACGCGCCATGTCCTCCTCTGATTTCTCCAGATTAATTTTCCTCTCCTGGTTTATCTCCTGCTGGTACGTTTCAGCCTGCTGCTGTAAATCCATAATGTCTCTTTCATATTTACATTTTTGCTCCTCGTATGAAACATGAACCTGATCCAGTTCATTTATCAGCTGCTTCTCTCTCTTTTGCAGAACTGTGATTTCTCTGGACATGTTTTGGACGAGCTCCTCCTTCTCAGCTCTCAGGTTCTCTAGATGCTCCTTGTCCTCCTCTGATTTCTCCAGATGATCTTTTCGCTCCTGATTTATCTGCAGCTGAAGGTTTTCGACTTGTTGTTGCAGCTCACAATTGTTTCTTTCATGCATAACCTTCTCTTTCTTTTCTCTGTTTAAAAGAACAGTTTCCTCCTGGTTTATCTTCTGCTGGTATTTTTCACGGTGCTGCTGTATATCCATAATGCCTCTTTCATATTTACATTTTAGCTCCTCGTAGAAGAAGTTAAACTGGTCCAGTTTTATCATCTGCTTCTCTCTCTTTTGCAGAACTGTGATTTCTCTGGACATTTTATGAAAGAGCTCCATCTTCTCAGCTCTCAGCTTGTTGATAAGCTGCAGATTTTCCTTCGTTCTTTCCATGTTGGCGTCTTTCTCATCTGTCGCCTCCTGCCGACATCTTTCTACGTCTTGTTTTAGTAAAGAAACGTCGCTTTCATATTTGCAGGTCAGTTCATTATATGAACGTTTGATCAGATTTAATTCTTCCTGCAAAAGTTTTTCGCCGTCTTGCAGGAATGAAATCTTTTGGGACATTTCTTTAAACATGTCGTCCTTCTCAGTTCTCAAGTTCTCCAGCAGTTGTTGTTCTTCACTCAGCCTCGCTTCATAAAGCTTCTGTGTCTCGGCCTCCTGCCTCAGCAGAGCATCGGCTGCTTCATACTTAGAGCTCAGTTCCTCGTAGGAAGTCTGGAGTTGGTCCAGATCTTCTTGGAGTCCCTGACTTTTCTTCCTCTCAGCCTCTATTTCAGCCACAAATGCTTCCTGGCTGAGGAGGTGGGCCACCTTTAACTCCTCCAAGTCTTGTTGCAAGTTCTTCTTCTTCATGTATTTCACATTGTTGTGAACCTTGGAAGCAATGACCGCAGCGTTACAGACTGCTGGATCACTGAACTTCTCTAGTCTCTCAAGTTCCCTCTTTGCGTCTTTGGCCTGGTTGATAAAAGTTTCTTTGAGAGCTTTTTGCTTTTTTAACTGGAGTTTGGTCTCTTCCAGCTCGGCCTCCAGGTGGGACAGTTTCTGGTTGTCTTCAAACCTTCCGGCTCTCTCCATTTCCAGAAGGTAACTCAGCCTGTGGATTTCCCCGTGTAAGGCATTCGGGTGTGCAGGAGGGAACCTGCCTTGGGGGTTTTGCTGGCCTCCCCTTCTCGCGTGGGGTCCCATCATCCCACTGTGGTATCTCGGCGTATAATGAGACATTTTCTCCTAAATACAATCAGTAAAATCCTCGATTGGTAAACTACCTGAAAGAGCTTTGCGTCTGAACTGGTCAGTGATATTGCAAGCAATGAAAATTATGCAGAATTGTGTTACATACAATCCTACAGTTGATGACATCACAGACTGAATCGCCAGTGACATCACAGAATCTTCCTTTGCTGGTGGAGTGACATCATCCCACCACCAAATATCTTCCTCTTTATTCTTGTTTACATTCAAAATAGTCCATGATTCAGTGGTTTTTAATCAAATATCAGGGCATCAAACTCATTTCCATTTTGGGCCAAAATCTGAATGTTCATAAAGTTCCTGTTGCGCCGGATCGTATTGATAAAAACCAATTCAATTGTTAAAATATCAATAAATAGGTGTTTCAGCATCAATAAGTGTTTCTTAAAATAACATAATATTGAACATCTTTTCACACTAATCAGTCCATCCAGGATTGTTTTTGTGCTTTTCTGCCATCAACATCACAGATTTCATGGCGCTAATTTAGAAATATCTGTAAGGAATTTTTACAATATTTGCGCTAATAAATGATGTTAAATGTGACCTTTTATTAATCGCTCTATCGGTCATGGACTATAACTTGACATCAGGTCAGGCTGAGACAGCGGCCACTTGAACCAAAATGTTTTTGGTCAATTTTGAGAAGAAATGTTGATAAACTCAGAAAAAATGTGGGGTTTTGTTGGTTTTTGTGTGAATTTTGCTTTTATTTGTGAAAAACTGGAGGGGCCTATTGCTGTAATTTGGAGTCTAGAGGGAAAACATACATCCACTGCCCTCAGCCTTAGTACTGGCTCTCCACAGGGCTGTGTGCTGAGCCCCCTGCTCTATTGTCTGTACACATACGACTGCACCTCTGCCCACCACAGCAACACCATCATCAAGTTTGCTGATGACACCACAGTGGTGGGGCTCATCTCAGGAGGCGACGAGTCCGCCTACAGGGGAGAGGTGGAGCGGCTGGTGGTGTGGTGCAGGGAGAACAATCTGCTCCTCAACAACTCAAAGACAAAAGAACTCATAATAGATTACAGGAGGAATAAAACGGACATTACACCACTAACCATTGGGGGAAAATGTGTGGAGAGGGTAGCTGATTTCCGTTTCCTGGGGGTCCACATTGAGCAGGGCCTCACATGGAACATGAACACCTTGGAGCTGATAAAAAAGGCCCAGCAAAGACTGAACTTCCTGAGGGTTCTCAGGAGGAACAGCATCAAGGAGAAGCTGCTGGTGTCCTTCTACAAGTGCTCCATAGAGAGCATACTGACCTACTGTATCTGCGTCTGGTATAACAGCAGCACTACGGCTCAAAGGAAAGCTCTCCAAAGGGTTGTGAATACAGCCCAAAAAATCATTGGCTGCCCTCTCCCCTCACTGGAGGACCTGCACAGCGACCGCTGTCTAAGAAAAGCACAACACATCACAAAGGACACTTCTCACCCCGGACCTTCTCTGTTCACACTGCTGCCTTCAGGCAGAAGATACAGAGCAACCAGAACCAGAACCAACGTCTCAGAGACAGTTTCTACCCGACAGCAATAACAAAACTAAATGCAATCAGAAACAACCATTAATCATCATGAATGATGGATGTGAGAATGTGGCTGTTCTTATTTATTAGGTTTTTTGTTTTTGTTTTTTTTTTTACCAGTTATTTGTTATTTCTTACATTGTGTGTAAATTGTGAGACAGTTATTTTTTGTTTTTAAGCATATGCACCGACTGATGGCACTTTTTAAATTTCGTTGTTCTTGTGACAATGACAATAAAGATTTATCTCATCTTATCACATAAAAAGGTATGGCGGGCCAGATTTGGCCCTCGGGCCTTGAGTTTCACACACGATAATCTGAGAACTGTTTTCAATATCTATACTTTGGGAAGTTAATTTTGCTTGTTTAGTCAAACATTTATTTTCTTTTGTACAGAGGAAAAAGAGAGTCGGAAAGAAAATGTATAATAAATAGATGTAAACAACATGACAAAGTAAAAGATAAAAACTATAACTATTGATTTCTAAATCTTGTTGAAAGTTGGGTCGGATTGATTAAACCTCGTTTTTAATATCAGGCTTAAGACTCAAAAATTGTAAATGAGTAATAGTTGTAATGTACTAGTATTGTTGTGGCTTGTTTATTGTTGTCATAGCAACTGCCTACCAAGATGGCTGTCAGTTAAAACAAATAAAGTTGTAATCTGTACTTTCAGTTTGTTTTCGTTAGCTTTTAAAGGCACCATGTAGTTATTATTATAAATAGTTTTTCTCCATTAATTCCCGTTTTTACTTTTATCAGCAGAAATGTTTCAGTGTTTGTTATTTGTTACCTCCTGAAAATGGCGTTAGCTACAGTTTATGGCATTAGCTCTAGTTAGCTTAGTGAACAAGCAGATCACCAGCTAATCACGTTAGCATGTTTCAATAGATATCTTGTGTCTAACGGTTCATGGAAAGTTTGAGGAGTTTAGCTGAAACCAAACATTTTGTGTTTTGAGAAACTCCTGCAACATTAGCCATGACTTATTATGTTTTGTTTATAGATTATAATCCACTATAATCTACCTGCTTCATCGGGCCAGCAAGGTGAAAAATATAACAAAGACATACAATTTCTGAGGTAAATATTAGTTTTTTCATGTCACAGACTACAACTTAGTAATTACAACATTTAAACCTGATTGTAGTCATTGGGTTTGTCTTTCTGCCAGGGTATGTAAACTTCTGAACTTCACACTTCGCTGGTAAAGAAGAAGCTTGTTGTTCAGGTCGGAGGACCCAGGAAGCAATCGTCTTAATTTTGAAAGGTGAGCTGTAGGAAAGCTGAGGAGGTTTTGGTACAATGGACCCATTGACGGCTTATAGGCACTCCAGTCGAGCACATGGTGTGTGGCGCGGCGCTGAGAGCTTTCTGAGCATATCCAAGTGCTAATAAGTCCCAAAGCTGACTGAAGAACAGCCTTTCTTCCTCCCTGAACCTCCTCCACACTGCAAGAAGTGGGAAGGAGCAGAAGTCATCCATCCATCCCGTATGTATGCTCTTCGGGCTCGGAGTATGAATGTGCCACTTGATGGTGCTTTACAGCTACCCTCTGTGCTTACGGACGCCACAAAGCGGCGGCCTCCCTGCCAAACATTTCCATAAAGGGATACAAAGACAGAGAGATGCCAGGAGAACAGACGCCCGCCTGTGCACATTGTGTTTGAGCAGCTCCAGAGTTTCAATGTCAGGCCGGTAGGAGAGTGTGTGGGAGCAGAAACTAACCAGGCCCGAGTCCGCCGCATTCCTCGCCTGGTCAAAGCCGCGTCGGGGTCCGGCGGGGTGAAAACGTTACGCGTCGATGCTGTGGGAGGTTACTGTTACAGCGGACGCCGCCAACCGAGGCAGAGGGAAGTTGGTTTCACTTTAGATGACGCCAAGGTCAGAGTCGTCTTTCAGTTGACCGACTATGCTTCTTTGAACTGAGCTCTACAAAAACCTCTTCACTGCATTTTCAGCTCAAAGTCATTCTGCGTTCACACTGCGGACTTTAAAGCTGCACTGTGAATATTAAGAAAAAAATATTTTTTTACATATTTGAGAGGTATGAGACAGATAATCTGTAAAAATAATTTAAAAAAATTAAGCTCCTCTGCCTTCTTCTAGTGAGAACTAAAAACAACCAATCAGAGCCAGGAGGCGGGGCTTAGCCTTGCCAATCACAATCTCCTGCAGCGCTGCTCATCCTTACTCCCTCTTTTGCTTTCTACAGCAGATCCTGTCTTGAATGCTAGGCTAGTTAGCATGGCCAGCAATGTCGTGGTAAGTTGTTCCTCTGCCTCTAGCACATTTAGCAGCTCATTCATGAGGATTACTGACAGCGTTAAGACCCACCTCTTGGCTCTCTTTGGTTGTTTTTGGTGCATTTCTTCTGACAGAAATCGTAGCTCAGGGGGCAGGAGGAGGAGAATGATCTTTTTACAGTTAAATGGCTGCAAAATTATTCAACTGTACATCTTTGAAAAGCAGATGTGGTGCCTCCTGCACAACCATCCAGAATGCAGCAAGTGGTTTCTGGATGGTAAGTCAGCAACAAAACAGAAGCCGTTGTACATGGCATACAGTGGTAAAACCAGCTGACCAAACGCAAACTAACAATTTGCCAAAAAAATGGCTGGGTGTTTTTTTGTTTTTTTTAGCGCTTGGTGAATTTTTAGAAACAGTAAAAACCCAAAACATGCAAAATGTTCATTTTGTACAATAGGTCTCCTGTAAAAGCCAGGCATATTATTTAGATTTAAATCAAATGCTCTGAAGTTTTGTGGACACACTTCTCTCACTTTTTGTTGAGTTTTCATAGCAACGTCTGCTTTCCATGGAAGTTTGGGCCAAACTCTGGTCCAGTAAGTAAAACTCTCATACTGAACTGGACCTTTGCATCCCAACTCAAACCGCAAAGACAAGCAACCTAATAGGAAACACACCATGCTGATAAAACCCAGCCATTCAGGGAGAGAGGATAAAGACTCGCTGGCTCCCTGAAATCCTGATTAAACTCATGTGTAGCAGTGAAATGGGGCCCTTAAAGAGGCAAGGCCTCATTCTGGACAAATAGCAAAGCAATAAAACCTCCAAAAAGTCTGATTTATGTACAACGGAGGAGTTTAAGGCGTCTGCAGGCCTTAGCAGTGTTTGTTCATTGTGACATTAACCGGTTCATGAAGTTCAGATCTACACATGTGGCTGTTTGATAGCCGCTACGGCCAGCTGATTGGTCATGTGATGCAGCGGTGGGTCATACGAGTGGAATAAATTCTTCAACCAGTCCGCGACGGATGCGACCGCTGCAGATTCAAATATTCAGGCTGAACCGGTGCATGTGTCGTAAAACAAACACAAAACACAATGAAGAAAAACAGCGAGTGACTGAAGGAACACAAACCCTGTACATTCTAGACACTAACAGGAACCATAGAATTGCACAAAAATCTGTGCGGGCCGACGGAGTCCCAGCTCAGTGAAAGAGGTGAACAGAACCTGGTACCAGAAGCCCATTAAAATTCTGTTTACATCGTTTTAAACTGTGTGACTGTGAGGGGGAGTAAAAATAGCAGCAGGTATGTTGTTCCATATAACACAGTAGGAGTGAAACAGGTAAACCTTTATGGATGAAACTCCACTAAAAACCCATCTAAAAATCAATAAATGTAATTGATTACATTTATTTGAAATGTAATCAATGGCAAATTAATTTAAACAGTTTTTACTTCAATATCCTTAAAGCTGCAGTATGTAACTTTTATAAAAAAAACTTTTTATTTTTTACATATTTGAGACAATTAATCTGCTCCTCTGCCTTCTCCCAGTGTCAACTAGAAACAACCAATCAGGGCCAGGAGGCGGGTCTTAGTGCTGTCAATCACTCCCCCCTTTGTTCTCTGCTATGCTGAAGCTAGCACTGTGCACTAAACCAGACTCTCAGTTGCCATGTCGACTGTCTGGGATCCCCTCCGTTCTTACATCACCGCGTTTTCTGATTGGCTACCTGTCACATTCAATAGGCTGCGATAATCGAGCCGAGACAAAGTTGAATATGAAGAAGAAGAAAAAAACGTTTTGTGGTCACTTTATCTTCAAGAATTAGTTTTCATCTATGTTTGATTTTTGGGCAGAAGAAATTTGTTTTTGAGATGAAATTTCTTTCTTGAATCTCTGGTGAATTCTGTCGATTAGCCACAAACTAATATTTTGCTCTTACACATTAAAAGTTAGATTGTAATTTAATTTGATAGTTTCAATGTTAAAAGGAGAAAAAAACAGGAGCTACTTGAATGCATGTTTTCTACATGATGCTTATTACGGCTAATGTTTATCACAAAGGCTGTTGTGCTAATATTGCACTTTTCTTTTTGAAATACTGATACTGATGAAGTATTTAGTGACAGTAAGTTATTTATTCCACTGTATGGAATTGAAAAGTGCTGAAAAACGCTACTGATGTCCATTTAGTGAATATTACGTTGTGATAAAAGACTAAAGTTAATAATTTTATCCACATGGAGGAGATCAAATTTCACTGAAGTGACTTAGAATCGTTTATGACACTACAGTGAAAGATGTTTCTGCTGCATGCAGCTTGTTTTTTGTGTTGAGAGACAACGCATGAAGAACAGCGAGGCAGGATCCAAAGGAGCGGATTCACATCGTGTCCATTACGATGCCAGAGAAGAACCTGCTCCTGCTCCAGTAGATCGGTGGGACTGCAACATGACACTCGGATCTGAAAACTGAACTCAAACAATTCAAAATGGAGAAAAACTCTTGAGCTTGACTGACTTGACTTAGGAATACTAAAAGAAAACATTAACTATTTTGTTCTGTTTGTATTATTGTCAGAATGTGTAATAAATATGTTTTGTTCAACACAGTGCTTCCCTTGCTCCTCCTGAGTTGGACCCGGTTCTGATGCCTGTTTGTTTAAACAGATCCAGTCACTGATCCCCTGCAGCAGGCCTAGCGAGCCTCAATCGGGGGCTAGCTAAGTGTTTAGCTTCTTTTTCTCTAACAGGCCATCATCCATCCATCCATCATCCATCCATCCAGTGTGTTGCCATGGTAACATGGTACCATCATCTGCCGAGGCCTCGCTGCTGTAGCCGTCTCCGGTCAGGGCTCTGTAGTTCTGCCGGCTCTCCCACCTGAAGCCCCCCCGGGGCCTGGCGCCGCCCACGGCCCCCGCTGCTCCTCTGAGGCCCTGGGAGCGGCCCACCGCCTCCTGGTACCGACCCAGCAGCTCGCCGTCGCTGTCCGAAGAGTCGCCGCCACCGCAGGACGCCGTTTCTGCTGGGGACAGACAGGAGGCTTCAGGACTGTGGAACCGGAACCCAGAACCAGAACCAGACTGTTTAACGGACTGTTTAGCAGGATCTGGCAGTATCCCAGTAGCAGTACCTGCTACTTGTGAGGATCTGGGAGATTTTGTGGGAATAACTGGGAATAAAGCCGTTGCCATAGCGATGGGCTCATAATGGGCGACATTATGCAACACGGCGTTACACAACAGAAGAATATTTATGGAAACACGAACAATGGCTGGCTGGGAAGAGCAGCAGTCAGTAAAGCCTGACGCACAAAACAGAAACATCCATCAAGCTGGACATGAAACATGAAGCTGTCGCCATGGTTACCAGCAGGTCTGATTCATCCACTGTGATGCCGGTAGTCTCACTGAGAAATAAAAGAGATTCATGACTAGGTTGACATTTTCAGGAAGTGCTGCAGTTGCAGCTTCCGACCAGCAGGGGGCAGAAGAGCCTCCCTGCTGGCTCTGGTTCTGGTTCTGTTCCAACCAGTGAGTTCTGCTACTAGAACCTCCTGGCAGATCCCGGTCACCAGAACTAACCAGACAGACAAACTTCTGCAAGGACTCAGCTCACTGTATGTAAACATACGAGCCGGTTTGGATCAGAGGAAATCAGAAGTTAAAAATGATTCCAGAAATCCAACAGACCAGACAGCGAACCGATTCATCTGAACAACGAACCGGTTCACGAAAGAACTGGTTCAGTAAAGAACTAGTTCAGAAAAGAACTGGTTCAGAAAAGAACTGGTTCAGTAAAGAACTAATTCAGAAAGGAACTGGTTCAGTACAGAACTGGTTCAGTAAAGAACTAATTCAGAAAGGAACTGGTTCAGTACAGAACTAGTTCAGAAAAGAACTGGTTCAGAAAAGAACTGGTTCAGTAAAGAACTAATTCAGAAAGGAACTGGTTCAGTAAAGAACTGGTTCAGTACAGAACTGGTTCAGTACAGAACTGGTTCAGTACAGATCTGGTTCAGTAAAGAACTGGTTCAGTACAGAACTAATTCAGAAAAGAACGGGTTCAGTACAGAACTGGTTCAGTACAGAACTGGTTCAGTAAAGAACTGGTTCAGAAAAGAACGGGTTCAGTAAAGAACTGGTTCAGTACAGAACTGGTTCAGAAAAGAACTGGTTCAGTACAGAACTGGTTCAGTAAAGAACTGGTTCAGAAAAGAACGGCTTCAGTAAAGAACTGGTTCAGTACAGAACTGGTTCAGTACAGATCTGGTTCAGTAAAGAACTGGTTCAGTACAGAACTGGTTCAGTACAGAACTGGTTCAGTACAGATCTGGTTCAGTAAAGAACTGGTTCAGTACAGAACTGGTTCAGTACAGAACTAATTCAGAAAATAACTGGTTCAGTAAAGAACTGGTTCAGTACAGAACTGGTTCAGAAAAGAACTGGTTCAGAAAAGAACTGGTTCAGTACAGAACTGGTTCAGAAAAGAACTGGTTCAGAAAAGAACTGGTTCAGTAAAGAACTGGTTCAGCAAAGAACTGGTTCAGAAAAGAACTGGTTCAGTACAGAACTGGTTCAGCAAAGAACTGGTTCAGTACAGAACTGGTTCAGCAAAGAACTGGTTCAGAAAAGAACTGGTTCAGTACAGATCTGGTTCAGTAAAGAACTGGTTCAGTACAGAACTGGTTCAGAAAAGAACTGGTTCAGAAAAGAACTGGTTCAGTACAGAACTGGTTCAGAAAAGAACTGGTTCAGAAAAGAACTGGTTCAGTAAAGAACTGGTTCAGCAAAGAACTGGTTCAGAAAAGAACTGGTTCAGTACAGAACTGGTTCAGCAAAGAACTGGTTCAGTACAGAACTGGTTCAGCAAAGAACTGGTTCAGAAAAGAACTGGTTCAGTACAGATCTGGTTCAGTAAAGAACTGGTTCAGTACAGAACTGGTTCAGAAAAGAACTGGTTCAGTACAGAACTGGTTCAGAAAAGAACGGGTTCAGTAAAGAACTGGTTCAGTACAGAACTGGTACAGTAAAGAACTGGTTCAGTACAGAACTGGTTGAGTAAAGAACTGGTTCAGTACAGAACTAATTCAGAAAAGAACTGGTTCAGTACAGAACTGGTTGAGTAAAGAACTGGTTCAGTACAGAACTAATTCAGAAAAGAACTGGTTCAGTACAGAACTGGTTCAGTACAGAACTGGTACAGTAAAGAACTGGTTCAGTACAGAACTGGTTGAGTAAAGAACTGGTTCAGTACAGAACTAATTCAGAAAAGAACTGGTTCAGTACAGAACTGGTTCAGTAAAGAACTGGTTCAGAAAAGAACGGCTTCAGTAAAGAACTGGTTCAGTACAGAACTGGTTCAGTGCAGATCTGGTTCAGTAAAGAACTGGTTCAGTACAGAACTGGTTCAGTACAGAACTGGTTCAGTACAGATCTGGTTCAGTAAAGAACTGGTTCAGTACAGAACTGGTTCAGTACAGAACTAATTCAGAAAATAACTGGTTCAGTAAAGAACTGGTTCAGTACAGAACTGGTTCAGAAAAGAACTGGTTCAGAAAAGAACTGGTTCAGTACAGAACTGGTTCAGAAAAGAACTGGTTCAGAAAAGAACTGGTTCAGTAAAGAACTGGTTCAGCAAAGAACTGGTTCAGTACAGAACTGGTTCAGTAAAGAACTGGTTCAGTAAAGAACTGGTTCAGTACAGAACTAATTCAGAAAAGAACGGGTTCAGTACAGAACTGGTTCAGAAAAGAACTGGTTCAGTAAAGAACTGGTTCAGTAAAGAACGGGTTCAGTACAGAACTGGTTCAGTACAGAACTGGTTCAGAAAAGAACTGGTTCAGTACAGAACTGGTTCAGTAAAGAACTGGTTCAGTAAAGAACTGGTTCAGTACAGAACTGGTTCAGTAAAGAACTGGTTCAGTACAGAACTGGTTCAGTAAAGAACTAATTCAGAAAAGAACTGGTTCAGTACAGAACTGGTTCAGAAAAGAACTGGTTCAGTACAGAACTGGTTCAGTAAAGAACTAATTCAGAAAAGAACTGGTTCAGTACAGAACTGGTTCAGTACAGAACTGGTTCAGTAAAGAACTGGTTCAGTACAGAACTGGTTCAGTAAAGAACTAATTCAGAAAAGAACTGGTTCAGTACAGAACTGGTTCAGAAAAGAACTGGTTCAGTACAGAACTGGTTCAGTAAAGAACTGGTTCAGTACAGAACTGGTTCAGTACAGATCTGGTTCAGTAAAGAACTGGTTCAGTACAGAACTGGTTCAGTACAGAACTGGTTCAGTACAGATCTGGTTCAGTAAAGAACTGGTTCAGTACAGAACTGGTTCAGTACAGAACTAATTCAGAAAATAACTGATTCAGTAAAGAACTGGTTCAGTAAAGAACTAATTCAGAAAAGAACTGGTTCAGTACAGAACTGGTTCAGTACAGAACTGGTTCAGTAAAGAACTGGTTCAGTACAGAACTGGTTCAGTAAAGAACTAATTCAGAAAAGAACTGGTTCAGTACAGAACTGGTTCAGTACAGATCTGGTTCAGTACAGAACTGGTTCAGTAAAGAACTGATTCAGTAAAGAACTGGTTCAGTACAGAACTGGTTCAGAAAAAACTGGTTCAGTACAGAACTGGTTCAGTAAAGAACGGGTTCAGTAAAGAACTGGTTCAGTACAGAACTGGTTCAGAAAAGAACTGGTTCAGTACAGAACTGGTTCAGTAAAGAACTGGTTCAGTACAGAACTAATTCAGAAAAGAACGGGTTCAGTAAAGAACTGGTTCAGTAAAGAACTGGTTCAGTACAGAACTAATTCAGAAAAGAACGGGTTCAGTACAGAACTGGTTCAGAAAAAAACTGGTTCAGTACAGAACTGGTTCAGTAAAGAACTGGTTCAGTACAGAACTGGTTCAGAAAAGAACTGGTTCAGAAAAGAACTGGTTCAGTACAGAACTGGTTCAGAAAAGAACTGGTTCAGAAAAGAACTGGTTCAGTAAAGAACTGGTTCAGCAAAGAACTGGTTCAGAAAAGAACTGGTTCAGTACAGAACTGGTTCAGCAAAGAACTGGTTCAGTACAGAACTGGTTCAGCAAAGAACTGGTTCAGAAAAGAACTGGTTCAGTACAGATCTGGTTCAGTAAAGAACTGGTTCAGTACAGAACTGGTTCAGAAAAGAACTGGTTCAGTACAGAACTGGTTCAGAAAAGAACGGGTTCAGTAAAGAACTGGTTCAGTACAGAACTGGTACAGTAAAGAACTGGTTCAGTACAGAACTGGTTGAGTAAAGAACTGGTTCAGTACAGAACTAATTCAGAAAAGAACTGGTTCAGTACAGAACTGGTTGAGTAAAGAACTGGTTCAGTACAGAACTAATTCAGAAAAGAACTGGTTCAGTACAGAACTGGTTCAGTACAGAACTGGTACAGTAAAGAACTGGTTCAGTACAGAACTGGTTGAGTAAAGAACTGGTTCAGTACAGAACTAATTCAGAAAAGAACTGGTTCAGTACAGAACTGGTTCAGTAAAGAACTGGTTCAGAAAAGAACGGCTTCAGTAAAGAACTGGTTCAGTACAGAACTGGTTCAGTACAGATCTGGTTCAGTAAAGAACTGGTTCAGTACAGAACTGGTTCAGTACAGAACTGGTTCAGTACAGATCTGGTTCAGTAAAGAACTGGTTCAGTACAGAACTGGTTCAGTACAGAACTAATTCAGAAAATAACTGGTTCAGTAAAGAACTGGTTCAGTACAGAACTGGTTCAGAAAAGAACTGGTTCAGAAAAGAACTGGTTCAGTACAGAACTGGTTCAGAAAAGAACTGGTTCAGAAAAGAACTGGTTCAGTAAAGAACTGGTTCAGCAAAGAACTGGTTCAGTACAGAACTGGTTCAGTAAAGAACTGGTTCAGTAAAGAACTGGTTCAGTACAGAACTAATTCAGAAAAGAACGGGTTCAGTACAGAACTGGTTCAGAAAAGAACTGGTTCAGTAAAGAACTGGTTCAGTAAAGAACGGGTTCAGTACAGAACTGGTTCAGTACAGAACTGGTTCAGAAAAGAACTGGTTCAGTACAGAACTGGTTCAGTAAAGAACTGGTTCAGTAAAGAACTGGTTCAGTACAGAACTGGTTCAGTAAAGAACTGGTTCAGTACAGAACTGGTTCAGTAAAGAACTAATTCAGAAAAGAACTGGTTCAGTACAGAACTGGTTCAGAAAAGAACTGGTTCAGTACAGAACTGGTTCAGTAAAGAACTAATTCAGAAAAGAACTGGTTCAGTACAGAACTGGTTCAGTACAGAACTGGTTCAGTAAAGAACTGGTTCAGTACAGAACTGGTTCAGTAAAGAACTAATTCAGAAAAGAACTGGTTCAGTACAGAACTGGTTCAGAAAAGAACTGGTTCAGTACAGAACTGGTTCAGTAAAGAACTGGTTCAGTACAGAACTGGTTCAGTACAGATCTGGTTCAGTAAAGAACTGGTTCAGTACAGAACTGGTTCAGTACAGAACTGGTTCAGTACAGATCTGGTTCAGTAAAGAACTGGTTCAGTACAGAACTGGTTCAGTACAGAACTAATTCAGAAAATAACTGATTCAGTAAAGAACTGGTTCAGTAAAGAACTAATTCAGAAAAGAACTGGTTCAGTACAGAACTGGTTCAGTACAGAACTGGTTCAGTAAAGAACTGGTTCAGTACAGAACTGGTTCAGTAAAGAACTAATTCAGAAAAGAACTGGTTCAGTACAGAACTGGTTCAGTACAGATCTGGTTCAGTACAGAACTGGTTCAGTAAAGAACTGATTCAGTAAAGAACTGGTTCAGTACAGAACTGGTTCAGAAAAAAACTGGTTCAGTACAGAACTGGTTCAGTAAAGAACGGGTTCAGTAAAGAACTGGTTCAGTACAGAACTGGTTCAGAAAAGAACTGGTTCAGTACAGAACTGGTTCAGTAAAGAACTGGTTCAGTACAGAACTAATTCAGAAAAGAACGGGTTCAGTAAAGAACTGGTTCAGTAAAGAACTGGTTCAGTACAGAACTAATTCAGAAAAGAACGGGTTCAGTACAGAACTGGTTCAGAAAAAAACTGGTTCAGTACAGAACTGGTTCAGTAAAGAACTGGTTCAGTAAAGAACTGGTTCAGTACAGAACTGGTTCAGAAAAAAACTGGTTCAGTACAGAACTGGTTCAGTAAAGAACGGGTTGAGTAAAGAACTGGTTCAGTACAGAACTGGTTCAGAAAAGAACTGGTTCAGTACAGAACTGGTTCAGTAAAGAACTGGTTCAGTACAGAACTAATTCAGAAAAGAACGGGTTCAGTAAAGAACTGGTTCAGTACAGAACTGGTTCAGTAAAGAACTGGTTCAGTACAGAACTAATTCAGAAAAGAACTAATTCAGAAAAGAACTGGTTCAGTACAGAACTGGTTCAGTACAGAACTGGTTCAGTAAAGAACTGGTTCAGTAAAGAACTAATTCAGAAAAGAACTGGTTCAGTACAGAACTGGTTCACAAAAGAACTGGTTCAGTACAGAACTGGTTCAGTAAAGAACTGGTTCAGTAAAGAACTGGTTCAGTACAGAACTAATTCAGAAAAGAACGGGTTCAGTACAGAACTGGTTCAGAAAAGAACTGGTTCAGTACAGAACTGGTTCAGTAAAGAACTAATTCAGAAAAGAACTGGTTCAGTACAGAACTGGTTCAGTACAGAACTGGTTCAGTAAAGAACTGGTTCAGTACAGAACTGGTTCAGTAAAGAACTAATTCAGAAAAGAACTGGTTCAGTACAGAACTGGTTCAGAAAAGAACTGGTTCAGTACAGAACTGGTTCAGTAAAGAACTGGTTCAGTACAGAACTGGTTCAGTACAGATCTGGTTCAGTAAAGAACTGGTTCAGTACAGAACTGGTTCAGTACAGAACTGGTTCAGTACAGATCTGGTTCAGTAAAGAACTGGTTCAGTACAGAACTGGTTCAGTACAGAACTAATTCAGAAAATAACTGATTCAGTAAAGAACTGGTTCAGTACAGAACTGGTTCAGAAAAGAACTGGTTCAGAAAAGAACTGGTTCAGCAAAGAACTGGTTCAGAAAAGAACTGGTTCAGTACAGAACTGGTTCAGCAAAGAACTGGTTCAGTACAGAACTGGTTCAGCAAAGAACTGGTTCAGAAAAGAACTGGTTCAGTACAGATCTGGTTCAGTAAAGAACTGGTTCAGTACAGAACTGGTTCAGAAAAGAACTGGTTCAGTACAGAACTGGTTCAGAAAAGAACTGGTTCAGTACAGAATTGGTTCAGTAAAGAACTAATTCAGAAAAGAACTGGTTCAGTACAGAACTGGTTCAGTACAGATCTGGTTCAGTACAGAACTGGTTCAGTAAAGAACGGGTTCAGTAAAGAACTGGTTCAGTACAGAACTGGTTCAGAAAAGAACTGGTTCAGTACAGAACTGGTTCAGTAAAGAACTGGTTCAGTACAGAACTAATTCAGAAAAGAACGGGTTCAGTAAAGAACTGGTTCAGTAAAGAACTGGTTCAGTAAAGAACTAATTCAGAAAGGAACTGGTTCAGTACAGAACTAGTTCAGAAAAGAACTGGTTCAGAAAAGAACTGGTTCAGTAAAGAACTAATTCAGAAAGGAACTGGTTCAGTAAAGAACTGGTTCAGTACAGAACTGGTTCAGTACAGAACTGGTTCAGTACAGATCTGGTTCAGTAAAGAACTGGTTCAGTACAGAACTAATTCAGAAAAGAACGGGTTCAGTACAGAACTGGTTCAGAAAAGAACTGGTTCAGTACAGAACTGGTTCAGTAAAGAACTGGTTCAGAAAAGAACGGGTTCAGTAAAGAACTGGTTCAGTACAGAACTGGTTCAGAAAAGAACTGGTTCAGTACAGAACTGGTTCAGTAAAGAACTGGTTCAGAAAAGAACGGCTTCAGTAAAGAACTGGTTCAGTACAGAACTGGTTCAGTACAGATCTGGTTCAGTAAAGAACTGGTTCAGTACAGAACTGGTTCAGTACAGAACTGGTTCAGTACAGATCTGGTTCAGTAAAGAACTGGTTCAGTACAGAACTGGTTCAGTACAGAACTAATTCAGAAAATAACTGGTTCAGTAAAGAACTGGTTCAGTACAGAACTGGTTCAGAAAAGAACTGGTTCAGTACAGAACTGGTTCAGTAAAGAACTAATTCAGAAAAGAACTGGTTCAGTACAGAACTGGTTCAGTACAGATCTGGTTCAGTACAGAACTGGTTCAGTAAAGAACTGATTCAGTAAAGAACTGGTTCAGTACAGAACTGGTTCAGAAAAAAACTGGTTCAGTACAGAACTGGTTCAGTAAAGAACGGGTTCAGTAAAGAACTGGTTCAGTACAGAACTGGTTCAGAAAAGAACTGGTTCAGTACAGAACTGGTTCAGTAAAGAACTGGTTCAGTACAGAACTAATTCAGAAAAGAACGGGTTCAGTAAAGAACTGGTTCAGTAAAGAACTGGTTCAGTACAGAACTAATTCAGAAAAGAACGGGTTCAGTACAGAACTGGTTCAGAAAAAAACTGGTTCAGTACAGAACTGGTTCAGTAAAGAACTGGTTCAGTAAAGAACTGGTTCAGTACAGAACTGGTTCAGAAAAAAACTGGTTCAGTACAGAACTGGTTCAGTAAAGAACGGGTTCAGTAAAGAACTGGTTCAGTACAGAACTGGTTCAGTAAAGAACTGGTTCAGTACAGAACTAATTCAGAAAAGAACGGGTTCAGTAAAGAACTGGTTCAGTACAGAACTGGTTCAGTAAAGAACTGGTTCAGTACAGAACTAATTCAGAAAAGAACGGGTTCAGTAAAGAACTGGTTCAGTAAAGAACTGGTTCAGTACAGAACTAATTCAGAAAAGAACTGGTTCAGTACAGAACTGGTTCAGTAAAGAACTAATTCAGAAAAGAACTGGTTCAGTACAGAACTGGTTCAGTACAGAACTGGTTCAGTACAGAACTGGTTCAGTAAAGAACTGGTTCAGTACAGAACTGGTTCAGTAAAGAACTAATTCAGAAAAGAACTGGTTCCATACAGAACTGGTTCAGAAAAGAACTGGTTCAGTACAGAACTGGTTCAGTAAAGAACTGGTTCAGAAAAGAACGGGTTCAGTAAAGAACTGGTTCAGTACAGAACTGGTTCAGAAAAGAACTGGTTCAGTACAGAACTGGTTCAGAAAAGAACTGGTTCAGTACAGATCTGGTTCAGTAAAAAACTGGTTCAGTACAGAACTGGTTCAGAAAAGAACTGGTTCAGTAAAGAACTGATTCAGTAAAGAACTGGTTCAGTCAGTGGAACATTGAGTGGAAGGAAGACCTGCTTCAGGACTCACCTTGCAACTCCTGGTTCTTCCTGAAATCGTCGAGGCATTGCAGGCTGGCCGGGTTCTGCAGAACCAGCTTGTTGTTGAGGAACCAGAAGAGGAAGGTCATGAGGATGATGAAGAGCGCGATGGCCGTCAGGAAGCCCAGAACCTCCGGAGAAACTGGACCGGAACACAAACAGAACCTCAGGAACGCACGGGCCACAGCTGTACATACGCCTGACCATCAGCAGAGACGGACGCTGCCTAATGGTTACCATGGCAACGGGTTCAGCATCATTCAGGTTCAAGTCGGATCAGAGCCAAAACGGGACGGTCTAATTAATCTACTCATAAAATCAGATTCAATCTGTTCAAATTATAATCACTGAGTCCAACAGAACCAGTCCGGCTCCTTCCCGATCAGTCCGGTCCGAACAAACATTCAGTTCAAACGAAGCCGCAGATTTGCCTATTCGACTCTGAACTAAAGTGGACCGGACCAGAATCAGACTGAAGAGGAACATTGAGCTTCCAGAGTTTCCCCCAGTAAACCTGCTCAGCCCGCCGGGCGGCGCCGAGGACCCCGCCGGGTTTTTATATTAAAACATGTGAAGTTGACAGGAAAAGTAAAAACATTACTGGGTTATTACATGTTACAGGAAAACATGGCAGTGAAACGATATTTAAACCCAGAACTAGTCTGAAAATCAACTAATCAAAAAATACAATTAAGATGAATATGAATTATTTGCACTTCTGTTTAATCCAAATGAAGTCAGCGGCTCCATCGGGCCCCCAGGGCTTCAGGGGCCATAAAGGCTGATATTTTAACACAGATATATAAATGTAACATTTATTTATTGAGATTATCAATGCTGCTAAATTTGATTTAATGGTTTCAGCATAAATTAAAAGATTTTAAATTAATATTTAAATGTCAGATTTTAAGGAGCTGCCAGGGGCGATTCTAGGATCTGACCTTTAGGGGGGCTGAGCCCCCAGCTGGGCTAAGACCCAGGAGAAGATATTCTAAATCTAACTGCTTATTTACATACATTCACAAACAAAATTAAGAAACATGTTGTCAGTAATTCATAGAATAAAAGAACAATGTTCATATACTTATAAAGAGTAAAATCAGAGAAACTTTTAGTTTTTTCTAGGTATATAAACTCAGTTTGAAACAGAATCTGGAGATTACATCATAGCTGCCAACATCTGGTAGAAGGTACAAGTTCAGGTTAATGACTAGTGGAAATGAGTCATTAATCTGAACTTTATTTGAAAATCATATGTAGAAATTTCATGACCCTTATTTTTATCTGAACGTTATGCAGCTGTTTTGTCTTTAAATAAGAATGAATGTCCATCTATGGAAAAGTGGACATGATGAGTCGGGTTTTAATATTTCAGTTCATGAAGTGAGTCTGTCATAGTTTCAGTACCAAACAACTTTCTGTTCACAGAACCAGCCTGACCCAAACATCCTGTGCTGTTCTTTACTTTGACCTTATTTTAGTGACTCCAGAGAAATTTGGGAAATTAATGAAAAACACAACAGTCACTAATCAAACTTCAAAAAACAGTAACAAGAGTAATTAAGGATCAGGACCAGGATCAGACTAACACTTTAATTATACAAATATTTTGCACATATACAACATTTTGTACTGAACTACAAAATACTCTTCAAGTAAATAAAGCCAATGCTGTCCACAATTTCATTCATAAATATAAAAATAATTCTAAATTAATTAAGCATTGCATTCCTCATAGCAAAACAATCCCAGGTCGGTTTACTGGAGCAGAACATGGTTAGAAAAAGTTTCCCCAGTGGCTGGAAGTTAAACACAGATATTATTCTGACATTTAACATTTAGCTGTAAAATGTTTGGTTTACTATTGAATTTATTCCTGATCAAATCGGTTTGATTGATTAAAGTTAAGCCTTCAAACATGCTAGTTTTATTTAACTCTAATGGTTTATCTGAGATTATATTTGAAAATGAATCATTTGCTTATATTTATTCCTGGTAGAAATGTGCTCTACATGTTTGAACATTTAGAATCAAACTAACAGATTCATTTTTTCCTATGAACAAACTTTACTATAAAGGTGAAGAATCAGTAACACATGACTGAAAGACAAACTTCGGCTCCGTTGCTGTTTTTCTTCGCCGTTCTGCTTCACACTGTCACGGTTGCTAGGCAACATGAGTTACGCTGAGGGGGGGGCGGTGCAGTAGGAGGGGGCTACACCTGTTCACTGCTTGTCTCTTCCGGTCTCAGTTCATTCAGGGTCTGCGAAGGACCCGGTCTACGTAGACCGGGTCCTTCCAAGGATGCAGACCTGGAATTGGGACACAGCTAAACTCTGAACCCGTTCTCCAGCTGATCACAGCGTCGACAGCAGGGAGAGGACATGTGGACAGAGGACATGTGGACAGCAGGGAGAGGACATGTGGACAGAGGACATGTGGACAGCAGGGAGAGGACATGTGGACAGGGGACATGTGGACAGCAGGGAGAGGACATGTGGACAGCAGGGAGAGGACATGTGGACAGGGGACATGTGGACAGCAGGGAGAGGACATGTGGACAGAGGACATGTGGACAGCAGGGAGAGGACATGTGGACAGCAGGGAGAGGACATGTGGACAGAGGACATGTGGACAGCAGGGAGAGGACATGTGGACAGGGGACATGGGGACAGCAGGGAGAGGACATGTGGACAGCAGGGAGAGGACATGTGGACAGGGGACATGGGGACAGCAGGGAGAGGACATGTGGACAGAGGACATGTGGACAGCAGGGAGAGGACATGTGGACAGCAGGGAGAGGACATGTGGACAGAGGACATGCAGGGAGAGGACATGTGGACAGCAGGGAGAGGACATGTGGACAGAGGACATGTGGACAGCAGGGAGAGAACATGTGGACAGAGGACATGTGGACAGCAGGGAGAGGACATGTGGACAGGGGACATGGGGACAGCAGGGAGAGGACATGTGGACAGAGGACATGTGGGCAGCAGGGAGAGGACATGTGGACAGCAGGGAGAGGACATGTTGACAGAGGACATGGGGACAGCAGGGAGAGGACATGTGGACAGAGGACATGTGGACAGCAGGGAGAGGACATGTGGACAGCAGGGAGAGGACATGTGGACAGAGGACATGTGGACAGCAGGGAGAGGACATGTTGACAGAGGACATGTGGACAGCAGGGAGAGGACATGTGGACAGAGGACATGTGGACAGCAGGGAGAGGACATGTGGACAGAGGACATGTGGACAGCAGGGAGAGGACATGTGGACAGCAGGGAGAGGACATGTGGACAGAGGACATGTGGACAGCAGGGAGAGGACATGTGGACAGGGGACATGGGGACAGCAGGGAGAGGACATGTGGACAGAGGACATGTGGACAGCAGGGAGAGGACATGTGGACAGAGGACATGTGGACAGCAGGGAGAGGACATGTGGACAGCAGGGAGAGGACATGTGGACAGAGGACATGTGGACAGCAGGGAGAGAACATGTGGACAGAGGACATGTGGACAGCAGGGAGAGGACATGTGGACAGCAGGGAGAGGACATGTGGACAGAGGACATGTGGACAGCAGGGAGAGGACATGTTGACAGAGGACATGGGGACAGCAGGGAGAGGACATGTGGACAGGGGACATGGGGACAGCAGGGAGAGGACATGTGGACAGAGGACATGTGGACAGCAGGGAGAGGACATGTGGACAGAGGACATGTGGACAGCAGGGAGAGGACATGTTGACAGAGGACATGTGGACAGCAGGGAGAGGACATGTGGACAGAGGACATGTGGACAGCAGGGAGAGGACATGTGGACAGAGGACATGTGGACAGCAGGGAGAGGACATGTGGACAGCAGGGAGAGGACATGTGGACAGAGGACATGTGGACAGCAGGGAGAGGACATGTGGACAGCAGGGAGAGGACATGTGGACAGGGGACATGCAGGGAGAGGACATGTGGACAGCAGGGAGAGGACATGTGGACAGAGGACATGTGGACAGCAGGGAGAGAACATGTGGACAGAGGACATATGGACAGCAGGGAGAGGACATGTGGACAGCAGGGAGAGGACATGTGGACAGAGGACATGTGGACAGCAGGGAGAGGACATGTTGACAGAGGACATGGGGACAGCAGGGAGAGGACATGTGGACAGGGGACATGGGGACAGCAGGGAGAGGACATGTGGACAGAGGACATGTGGACAGCAGGGAGAGGACATGTGGACAGCAGGGAGAGGACATGTGGACAGAGGACATGTGGACAGCAGGGAGAGGACATGTTGACAGAGGACATGTGGACAGCAGGGAGAGGACATGTGGACAGAGGACATGTGGACAGCAGGGAGAGGACATGTGGACAGAGGACATGTGGACAGCAGGGAGAGGACATGTGGACAGCAGGGAGAGGACATGTGGACAGAGGACATGTGGACAGCAGGGAGAGGACATGTGGACAGCAGGGAGAGGACATGTGGACAGGGGACATGCAGGGAGAGGACATGTGGACAGCAGGGAGAGGACATGTGGACAGCAGGGAGAGAACATGTGGACAGAGGACATGTGGACAGCAGGGAGAGGACATGTGGACAGCAGGGAGAGGACATGTGGACAGAGGACATGTGGACAGCAGGGAGAGGACATGTTGACAGAGGACATGGGGACAGCAGGGAGAGGACATGTGGACAGGGGACATGGGGACAGCAGGGAGAGGACATGTTGACAGAGGACATGGGGACAGCAGGGAGAGGACATGTGGACAGGGGACATGGGGACAGCAGGGAGAGGACATGTGGACAGAGGACATGTGGACAGCAGGGAGAGGACATGTTGACAGAGGACATGTGGACAGCAGGGAGAGGACATGTGGACAGCAGGGAGAGGACATGTGGACAGAGGACATGTGGACAGCAGGGAGAGGACATGTTGACAGAGGACATGGGGACAGCAGGGAGAGGACATGTGGACAGGGGACATGGGGACAGCAGGGAGAGGACATGTGGACAGAGGACATGTGGACAGCAGGGAGAGGACATGTTGACAGAGGACATGTGGACAGCAGGGAGAGGACATGTTGACAGAGGACATGTGGACAGCAGGGAGAGGACATGTGGACAGCAGGGAGAGGACATGTGGACAGGGGACATGTGGACAGCAGGGAGAGGACATGTTGACAGAGGACATGTGGACAGCAGGGAGAGGACATGTTGACAGAGGACATGTGGACAGCAGGGAGAGGACATGTTGACAGAGGACATGTGATGGGCTGCAGGAGACTCCTCTACCTTTTCTGATGCAGATCAGTTCATGAACTCCACAGTGACGATCTCCACCTGGAGAGACAAGGAGGGAGGATGAGACCAGAACCAGGACCAGAACCAGAACCAGTAAACAAAAGCAGCAGTTTTGTGTAGGAGGAAGCTCAGCATCCTCTTCCTCCTCAGGCTCTCCTGCTCTCTGCAGCCTCAGACTAGCAATCACTTTTACTTTGACTAGACCAGATATATTCCCTCAGACACTGAAGCTGCTGCATCTAAAGCAAACAAGCAGAGCGACTCCGCGGGCCGACCCGACAACCCAGGCTGGATCCGTCCCACGTTTTACAGCAACCCATCAGAGACTCGGCGTGAAAACCAGCAGCGGTTTAAAGGGTTAAATGTGGCTGAACAGGAAGTAGATGAGGTGGTCATGTGATCAATTGGCTGATTATTGTCTACAGATTGAAGTCAAAGTGCTTGACCTGCTGTCTCTCACTGAACAGTGATGTCACTTCCTGCTTCACAGCCTCGTTCTTTCAAAGCCTGCTGACCTTCACACCGAAGCTGTGACCTTTGGTTTCAGGTCGACCGTCCTCATGTCTCCCAGTCTGTCTCCCAGTCTGTCTCCCAGTCTGTCCTCAATGCTGCTATGCTGAATGCAGATTATTCCATCTGTCGGCTCCTGAGCTCATAGTGGAGCTAATTGGTCGTTTAGCGCACTTAGCTTCCTCTAAATCATTGTTCCAGGTAAATGCTAAAGCCTTAATTTACTCGGCCTTTTTGTAAACTTTCAGTTATAGTTCAGATAGCGCCTCTATCAAGTAACCATGGAATCCATGAAAACAGTCTGGTTTCCTGTTGAAGCTTTTCGCCGTTTCTCTGGACGGAGGAAGAGGAAGAGGAGGAAGAGGAGACAGTTTTTTCCACCTTGCAGTGTTTTGTTGAAGCTTTTCAGTCTGAATTTAACTCCACTGGTTCTGACTGGGGGATTTTATTTGGTGGCATCAGAACAATGGAGACTGAATAAAAATGCATGCCACACTTTTCAGATTTCCTCAGTAAAATAACTGTGTTCTGGTTTCTGAAAGCAGCATCTGAAGACCCTAAAATCATAAATTATCCCAAATGTTAAGGAGCTTCTCTGTGAAAACTGGCTATGACGTCACTTCCCCTTAAAATCAGAAATCCTTTCTGATTCCCAGTTTAGGTCTAGTTTCCTCCACTGGTCCCAGTTTCCTATACACTAAATACATGAAACCAGATTACGTGTTGGATTATTTCAGCAGCATCATAAAAATTCTCTGGAGGTTCTATTGGACCGGAACCGAGTTCCTCCTCCACATGAAACTCTGAATATGACCCACATTCCTCCAGAACCGGGCAGGTCAGCACCAGAACCGGGCTGATCAGAACCAGAACGGTGTAGGTCGTAGCCTGCCAGTCAACGCGGAGGGAAAAGCGGCGCGGGAAACGGCCATCTCCAAGTTTCGGAGCTTCTTGCTCCGCTTCCTGCAGCCAGCGGCTCCTCTCTCCGACTCCGGCAACACCAGCCGGAGGTTCGGGGCTCCGAACCGAGCAGCAGAACCGCCGCTTTAGCGGGTAATAAGCAAGAAAGCCGCGTTCAAACAGGAAGGGGGTTTCCGATCAGAGCCACCGGTACAAACATGGAGAATCACTGCTTTTCTCTAACAGGACAGCTGTCCGAACCGAACAGGTACCGCCGTCCTGATGGGAGACACAGCCCGCCCGGACCAGAACCATAACTGGTAACCCAGACGGAGTTAATTACAGCGGAGAGCAGAGCCGTTATTGGCCTACTTACCATCAATCGCCATGATGTTCTGGCTGGCTCCAACCACAGGGGGCGCTAAAGAGAACTGATTTTAGAATAATGTTTCGAAGCTAAAGGCTGCTTAGCTGCAGCTCTATGTGACACATTTCTATGGGATCTGTTAGCAACATTAGCCTTTTATACCAGAAAAATATATTCACTGTTACTCTTTCATTTGTATCACAGTTTCAACCTACATGTTTAGTTAGCAAGCTAAATATTTAGTGTGCCTAATGAATAGCTATATGTAGCTCAAAGCTAACTTTTTAGTTTCAAGCTACATTTCTAGGTATTAAACTAAATCTTTAGCTTTTTAACTGATGATGTGAGTGTAGAAAATAAACCTCTATGAGCCAAAAGCGCTGAACTGTTTATTGTCTTTTAATAAATTCATTGATAAACACAGGCAGGATGAAGCTGATTTCCGTTAGCCTAACTTGACCCGTTCCCTCCAGGCTGGTCCCGCGGGACAACATGGAGTCAACATTCTGGTTCTGATGTTCCAGAACCAGAACATTTCAGCCACAGCTTCTCCTGCTGACTTCCTATTTATAGCCGCTGACGGCCTCATCAGAGCGTCTCCTTCCTGTTGTCATAGAAACCGGCCCCATTAGATCCTCCGTCTGCAGACAGTTCGTTTCCTACCAGACTCTACAGCACCACCATGTGATGAGAAGGTCAACTGCAGGCTCAGATTCTTCACTCATGAAAATCAGCAATAATTAAACTTTATGATCAGCAACGAGACTGGTGGCACATTTCCCAGAATGCACTGCTTTAGCTCTGCAGCTTCTGCCGGAGGCTGATCAGTTGCTCCATGTTGATGCTGCTGCCGCCGCACACGATCACCAGCAGGGGGCGCAAGGGAGTCGGCAGACGGCCTGGAAAACAAACCAGATTAATGTCACAGGTGAGGTTCTGAAGACATGATGAAGGTTCTGCTCCGGTTCGGTCCTCAGCTTCTTTACAGCCAAACGTTTGTGAGTCAAACAGGAATAATAAAAGACCTTCTATAGATTAATAATATGTGCAAATATACTGTATGTGTTTTCTTTGATAAATGAGTAATAATTCAATCTTAACACAACAACAAAAATGAAACAAATAAAGACGTAAAAATAAAAAACATGAACAAAAAATTTAAAAGTCTAAATTAAAACGTAAACATAAATGTAAAAAATAAACACATCTAATAAAAACGTCATTAAAACTAAAAACACATGAACAATTTAAAAACAAGATATATATGAGATAAAAAATAAAATTCATTAAGATAAATTATAAAATAAACAAAGAACATTTTTGAAGAATAAAATATACACAAAATAAAGAAAACACGTAGAAAAAAATAAATACAGGAACAAAAATTTAAAATAAATATATTAGAAACTATAAAATAAAGAAATAAAATATAAAAAAGAACAAAAACAGAAGCTAGGGGTGCTGTGGTGGCGCAGGCACAAAGCATGACCCACGTTGAGGCCTTTAGTCCTTGTAGCGGTGGTCGTAGGTTCGATTCCCGGCCTGGCGACGTTTGCCACATGTCTTCCCCCTCTCTGATTACCCTGTTTCCTGTCACACTACTTTCAAATAAAGGCCACTAGAGCCAACAAAACCTTAAAAAAAAAAAAAAAGAAGCTAAAAAGGATATTAAAAAAAAACAAATAATAATAATAATAATGCCTTGGGTCTGCAGTCTGGGGATCAGGCCGCTGTAGACGGCGGCCAGCGCTGCTCCACACGCCATCTCCACCAGAACCCGCTCCTCATCTGGAACACAGAACCAGCACACATCCTTCAGAACCGGAGCCGGAGCCAGATGTGTGTGGCAGGAAGCCACTGACCCAGGAACATCTGGACGGCCCTCAGCGCCTCCTGGTCCGTCACCAGCTCAGAGATGATGGTCGCCTCGCCGCTCAGGCTCAGCTCAAAGGCTCTGCGGCAGACCGTCTTCGCACCCAGACACTTGGCCTCGCTGGGGACGGAGGCAGACAGGAGGGGACACCGGGGGGGACAGAGACATGAGTGTGAAGGAGTCGTGTTTCTTAAAGTAACGGTTCTGTTTTTTCTTTTCCTGAAGCAGGAAATAATAATTCAGACGGCTGGTTCTGTTGGACCAGGAAAAAACTAAAATCTTTGCAGAGATTTCAGATAAACTTTTAAGCTTCTCTGTACATTGTCATGGCAACCGAGTCAACCACGACGACCAGGCCTGCACGATCGGCCAATCGGAAGCAGCCAATGGGATCACAGCTGGACCAACCTGGTGATGTCATCCAGAGTCACCAGCTCCCCCGCCTTGATGGCGGCGTTGAAGCAGTCGGCCCCCACCGTTTCCATGGCGATAATGGGCACGTCCGCCCAGCCGGCGTCCTTCAGGCCGTGGACGACGCCGCACAGCAGGCCCCCGCCCCCCACCGACAGCAGCACGGCGCCGGGCCGGGCCCCGGGGCCCAGGGCGGCCGCCGCCTCCGCCACCACCGAGGCGTGGCCCTCCCTGGAGAAACGGGGGACATGCTGGGTCTGAGCAGGGGTCAGAGGTCAGGGTCCAGGGGGTACCTACCACAGCAGAGGGTGATCAAACGGAGGAACGAAGGTCAGCTGCTCCGTCTCCGCCAGCCTCAGAGCTTCGGCATTGGCGTCGTCCCAAACCTGACGGTCAGAGACAACAAGCATCCTGGGGTCAGAGGTCAGGGGAATAGCTGAACAGCGCCACCTGACGCGCTTCTGGCAGAGACGAACCGGAAGGAATCTAGTCCTCGGTCAGAACCCAGAGGACGTGGCGCAGGACGGCTCTGACCTTCCCGGTGACCTTGACGGCGGCGCCCTGCTCCTGCAGCCTGCGGACCACCAGCGGGGGGGTGGAGGACGGCACCACCACAGTCGCCGACAGCCCCATCTTCCGCGCCACGTAGGCCGCGGCCATCCCGGCGTTCCCACCTGTAGAGACGGCCGTTACCATGATGCCCGTTAGCATAACGAGGCGGGGTCAGAGGTTACCTGAAGAACACACGACTCCCCTGGAGCGGCTGGCGAGCTGCAACAACACACGGAGCGTCAGTAGCAGACAGCAGAGCGGGTCCAGACAGAGTGACGGCGCCCCCACCTGCTGACAGAGGTGTCCTACGCCGCGGATCTTGAAGGAGCCGGACGGCTGGCAGTTCTCCATCTTCAGGTAGACGGCGGTGCCCGCCATCTTGGACATGCTGACGCTCTCCAGCAGCGGCGTGTTCACGTGGAAATGCTCCGGCATGGTGCGCAAGATGAGTCTGAGACGGAAATAATGTTTAGATTCTGAATGAAGATTTCACCTTCATAACCCAGTTAGGGCCTACAGGCTCCTCCAGACCCCAGGGTGTGACCCTGACCCCTCTAGGGGTCACCAAGAGGCCACAGAACTAGAAAGGTTCACCGGTCAACAGGGCCTCGTACGAGGCAGAGCACATTCCCACACTCCCTGCATTATTCATACACTGTGTATCATTGCGCTTTAAGGTTTATAACCAGTAGTAGACGTCTGACACATCATTGTGATTTGTACGCAAAAGCTGATTGGCTCCTTTAAGTGTACGGAGAAACAATCATTTAATGATCCTGATGTATAAATCTGTACTCGGTCCAACCCCAGCATATTTATCCACTCTCCTACATAGAACTGTCGGTTCTCTTCGCTCCAATAACTTTATTGTTCTGCATGTCCCACGTTTTGAACTGAAACAGTGAAGCAGGCATTCAGTGTTTTACCCCACAGCCTGGAATCAGCTGCAGTCTGAACTTAAGATGTTGGAAATGATTTGACTGGACTTATTTCGATCAGTTCTTAAAGATAGGCAACAAGATTCTATGAAACAGTGTCGTTGTTTTAAATTGTTTTTATTGTTTTATACTGGTGCACATGTATTCATTGGTTTTATCTTGTAACCAGGTTGCTATATATTGCAAATGTTTTTGCTCAGGTCCCTCTTGAAAATGAGATCTAGATCTGAACGGGGTTTACCTGGTTAAATAAAGGAATATCTGGACTGATAAATATACAATGTGTTTCTGTGCGTAGCATAATTCTCATTTCATAGATGGTCACCGTTTCATGTTAGACCATCATCATGGCTAACATTTTACATAAACTACATTTCTGAATAAAACAATTTTGACCAAAAAGCAGAAATCTCCGATATCTCACTGCGGTAAAGCCAGACGGGACTCGATCACGGTACCAGTTCCTTTCAGAGTAAAAGCTCACATCCAGTTCATGTTTGATCTACTGCAAGTAAATTAACACCAGCTTCACATTTAGACTTTTCATTTATGCAGTTGCAAAAGGAAATTATGTATCTGAAAATAAATTCAAATATATTCTGTGAAAAAAAAAAAGTAAACCATATATATGAAACCTCAATAAAAATAGTGACGTTAAAGATGCGTTACCAGTGACTTCTCTCGCTTCAGGTTGACATTAACACACTTCTAGAAGACACCCAGTAAATGGCCTGGAGCTGATGTGTATTTCAAAATAAGAGCCGACCAAAGGAACACGATTTGATTTTTATTTTTCAAAAGTAGACATACACATTGTTGAAAAACTCAGTTTCCAGTGACTTCTCTCATTTCTCGGTGACAGACACCTCTAGAACACAACAAATGTCAAAAGCCCATTAAAAGAGCACGTTTTTATTTTTGCCCCCCTCCCTCCAGGTTGGTGAGTCTACACTTCTAATTTTAATAGGCTTCCATTTTGAAATTAAACATCAGATGTGGATGACATTTGCTGGTTGTGTTCTAGCTCCCTCTACGGAGCTAAAACTGTCTCTTAATTCACAAATGCACAGGACGAGATTCATACATGCAAAAGATTTTTTTTATTATATTCAGGGATGTACCCACCCCTGAACTACCAATCAAAACTTTTTATATTATATTTCCAGGGGAGAATATTTACAGAGAGCGCGAGGCGTAGCATATTTTGGCAAAACATCTTCAACCTTGTAGGATGAATAAAATAAAAACGTCACTTTGTGTTTCTGAAAAGCAAGACTTAAGTGAATTATTACATTGCTATGATAATTAATCAATTAAGGACTAGGGGTTTATAAGAATTCATAATATACAAAGGCTATTATCTTGAATAAATTCAACTATATAGAAAGACGCTAGCCTGACACTATTAGCATGCAGAAGCGCTAGCATAGCTCGGTAGCACAGCTTATTCACTTAGATCGCTAGCTTGTGATGATAGTTGCACAATTAAATTGATTAACATTAATGATTATAACGTGGAGATAAATAGCTAAATACATTAGATAGATATTTCACTTACAGCTCCTCTGTCCCAGCCTGAGGTCAAAGTGTCGGTGCTTCGTCATACAGTAGCTACGGCGCTGTTGGAATGGGTTAATGTGATTGGCTGAAACATAGGTCTTCGTTCATATGATTGGGTGAAACAAGGAAGCTATCTCATTGGTTGCTGATCATCCAATCAGATAGACCATTTATTTAAAAAAAGACATTTGTTGATTGAGACGCTGAGGGGAATGCAGCGAAACTCACAGGCCGGAAACAGCTTGTAAATCAAGATATATAAGTGTGAATCTCGTGCTGTGCATTTGTGAATTATGAGACAGTTTTAGCTCCATACCCCTCTGTCACCCAGAAGTGAGAGAAGTCGCTTGAAACAGAGGATTCCTTAATGTCCCCAATTTTTTCACATACATCATTTCCTTTTGCAACTGTAGAAATACAAAGTCTAAATTTGAAGCCGCTGGAAATCTACTTGCATTAGATCAAACATGAACTGGATGTGCGCTTTTATTTTGAAAACAGCACGTAAATGGGGGCGCCGTAACGAGAAGGACCTCAAGGCTCTGATTGGTTCATTTAGAATAAATTGGCTGAAAAACTATTTGTCTCATTCCAACTCAGTGTGGTTTCATATCCCTAAATCTATATTTAATAAACTCGGTGGCTTGGATTTCTTGCTTAAATGTGATTTTGAATTCACCAGGATTAATATTGCACTGTCTAATTTTCACAAACATTTTAGGAAAATGATATTTACCCACAATTTTGCCCCACAAGGATCCATAGTGTGGAATAACAGATCAATATTAATACATAGAAAATCTATTTTTAAAACTGACTGGTATGAAAAAGGTATTTTATTTCTAACTGACTTATTGGATAGTATGGATAGTACTTAATGGTGTTTTGTTCAATTATAGAGATTTTACCAATAAATTTGATCTGAGCTGTTCTTGTAATGAATATGTAAAAGTATGTAAATCTATTCCTGTAGCTCTGATCCATCTCATCCAAAACACCTTCAGATATTCAAATGTTATTTCATCTTTACCCAAACTGAAAACTGGAGAATATAGTGAGACTGACAGAAAGTGCAATAATGTTCTGCTTGTGACGGCCTTCAAATGTAAATTATTTAATGATTACAATAATAATATCTTGATAACAACCAATCTGTCTATTATAAAGAATTTGTTCTCCCAGTATGTAAAATGGCCGATTTCACCAACGGTTAAAGAAACTCACTTCAAAATCTCACAATTTTTACCCAGTGGCTGAATTTTTGCACAAAAGATTTAAATTTGATTCAACATGTTGTGCCTTTAGTGAATGTCCAGAAGAATCATTAATCATTAATCATCTCTTTTTTTCTGTCCTTTTTCTTTTAAACTATGGAGAGACATTAAAAACTGGTTGTCCCTTAAAACTGAAGCCATCCCAGAGATAACCATCACCCACATATTATACTATGTTGATGGCCTTGATAGTCAAATATCTGACATGGAAAATATTGTCTTCTTGCTTCAATCAATCAATCAATCAAATTTTATTTGTGTAGCACATTTCAGCAGCAAGGCATTTCAAAGTGCTTTACATCATAACAAACAGAAACACAATGCAACATAGAATCAATCATTAAGTCAAGGTCCATCAATAAATTTGTAATTGATTACATTTCAAATACAATCCTAAACAGGTGGGTTTTCAGATGAGATTTAAAAGAAGTCAGTGTTTCAGCTGTTTTACAGTTTTCTGGAAGTTTGTTCCAAATTTGTGGTGCATAGATGCTGAAAGCTGCTTCTCCTCGTTTGGTTCTGGTTCTGGGGATGCAGAGCAGAACCAGAACCAGAACCTGAGAGGTCTGGAAGGTTGATACAACAACAGCAGATCTTTAATGTATTGTGGTGCTAAGCCGTTCAGTGATTTATAAACTAACAACAGTATTTTAAAGTCTATTCTTTGAGCTACAGGGAGCCAGTGGAGGGACTTTAGAACTGGTGTTATGTTCTTGTTAAACATCATAAATCCTGCTGTAAATGCAGAGGTTCTACACCTTGTTTTGATTTTTTTCTTAACCAATTTAAACTGTATTACACCTCATTGAAACATTTGAAATCTGTTTCTGCAAAAAAAGTAACTGCCAGTATGTCTACTTTTCTTTAGTTGCTCTACTGTTATTCATTTGCCTTACTGTTTATGTGCTTGTCTTTAGTCTTAGCTCCTTGTTTAGTTTCTTTTTTCTACTTATGTTGTAATGTTCTTTGTGCCTCAACGAGTTTTTGTATACTGTTTGTTTAATAAATAAATATTGACCAAGATGGCGGCGCGTGAACAACGCAAGGCTCAGCGTCTCTCCAGAATCTGCTCTTTAGTGGTTTTTATCTATTCATGACTGGACTTTTTTTTCAGAATTGCACAGCGTTGCTGCGCTACAGCAGACACGAACATCTGGACCTTTGGAGCTACAATTTTGACTCGGTGATCGCAGATCTCCGACTCATCCCAGAGATCTCCAGAACACCGGAGGCTGCTCACTTCTCCCGGCCGGGTGGAAGGGTACGTAGGCCGCGACGAGAACGTAAACAAAGGCGGGGTAAGCGTGGAGGGGTGCGAGCTAGGCTAAAGCTAACACCACATCAGCTCCCTTTACCCAGCATTTTCCTCGCCAATGTCCGTTCTCTGGCTAATAAAATGGACGAGTTACGACTATCCATCACGAGTGACAGACGGATTATGGACTCAAATGTCATGTTTTTCACTGAAACATGGCTAAACAACAGCTGCCCAGATAATGCTATCCAGCTAAGTGGACACCACACACACCGAGCCGTCAGGACAGCAGGTGACTCCGGCAAGACCAGAGGCGGAGGTTTGTGCATTTATATTAACAAAGCTTGGTGCACAGACTCTGCTACTACCGAGAGCCACTGCTCACAGAATGTGGAGTTTTTAATGGTCAAATGCAGACCTGATTACCTCCCAAGGGAATTCACCTCGATCATCCTCACTGCCGTGTACATCTCCCCGGATGCTAATGCCAAGCTAGCCATGAAAGAACTCTATGCGGCTATTAGCAAACACCAAACCAAATACCCCGAGGCTGCTTTTATTGTTGCAGGTGATTTCAATCACTCCAACTTGAAGACAGTTCTTCCCAGATTCCACCAACCTGTCTCCTGCCACACCAGAAGAGACAAGACCCTGGACCATGTCTACTCCAATCTGGCTGGAGCCTACAATGTGACACCCCTCCCCAACATCGACCAATCAGACCATCTCTCCCTGTTCCTCACACCTCAGTACTTACCACTCATCCAACGTGTGAAACCTACCGTGAGGACAGTAAAGGTGTGGCCAGAGGACTCAGACGCTGTGCTCCAGGACCGGTTCAGGAATACAGATTGGACTATTTTCCACCATACAGACTTGGATCAGTACGCCTCATCTGTACTGAACCATATTTCCACCACCATAGAACGTGTCACCACCTGCAAACGCATTACCATGTACCCCAACCAGAAACCCTGGATGAACAGAGACGTTTGTCTCCTGCTGAAGGCCCGCAACATCGCCTTCAGGTCAGGGGATGCACAGACTTACAGTGCAGCCAGGGCTGAGCTGAAGAAGGGAATCAAGAAGGCCAAACACCACTACAAAAGGAAGGTGGATCATTTTTCTAACTCCAACCCCTGACGTATGTGGCAAGGCCTTCAGATTCTCACAGACTACAAGAACCCAATACCACCCTCGCTTCTAGTGATGTCTCCTTCCTCAACGAACTTAACAACTTCTATTCTCGTTTTGAGAGAGGGAATACCACAACTGCAACCAAAGCAGCTACCACCCCAGGCCAACAGCCACTGACTTTCCTCCCCACTGACGTAGGAGCGGCTCTGAGCAGGATTAAATCCCACAAGGGATTTAATCCCTTGTGGGAGGGTTAGGGTTACTGCTGTCAGCTCTGGGGAGCTGGCAGCAGTGCTGACGGACATCTTCAACCTGTCCCTGGCCCACGCTGTGGTACCGACCTGCTTCAAGTCTACCTCCATCGTCCCAATCCCCAAGAATCCCAACCCAACCAGACTCAATGACTACCGCCCGGTAGCCCTTACCCCCATCATTACCAAGTGCTTGGAGCGGCTGGTCCTAGCACACCTCAGATCCTGTCTCCCCCCCACACTAGACCCCCACCAATTTGCATACAGGCAGAACAGGAGCACAGAGGATGCAGTCTCAATAGCGCTGCACTCTGTCCTTTCTCACCTGGACAGTAAGAACACTTACGCCAGACTGCTGTTCTTAGATTTTAGTTCAGCATTCAACACTGTCATCCCATCACAACTCATTACCAAACTCACAGACCTCGGCATCAGTCCACTCATGTGTAACTGGTTACTCGACATGTTGAGGTTGACTGACCAGTCGACCTCAACATGTCCGGCTGGACAACCACTTCTCATCCACCATCATCATAAACACCGGAGTGCCACAAGGCTGTGTGATGAGTCCCTTCCTCTACTCCCTCTTCACCTACGACTGCAGACCTGTCCACGGCTCTAACGCCATCATCAAGTTCGCAGACGACACCACGGTGATCGTCATCAGAGATAATGACGAGGCCGCTTACAGGGAGGAGGTAGACCGTCTGGCTGAGTGGTGCGACAAAAACAACCTGCAGCTGAACACCGAGAAGACCAAGGAGCTTATCGTGGACTTCAGGAGGAACGCTGACCCACATCCACCCATCCACATTAAGGGGACAGTGGTGGAGCGTGTGGACACCTTTAAGTTCCTGGGAGTCCACATCTCCGAGGACCTGACTTGGACGACCAGCTGCTCCAAACTCATTAAGAAGGCGCATTAGCGCCTCTTCTTCATGAGGACCCTGAGGAAGAACCACCTGTCCTCAGAGATCCTCACGAACTTCTACCGCTGCACCATTGAGAGCATCCTCACCAACTGTATTACAGCTTGGTACGGGAACTGCTCTGTCTCCGACCGGCAGGCGCTGCAGAGGGTGGTGAAAACTGCCCAGTATATCGCCGGGGCAACGCTCCCTGCCATCAAGGACATCTACAGGAAGCAGTGTTTGAAAAGGGCCGGGAAAATCACAAAGGACTCCACTCACCCAGCACACACACTCTTTTCCCTCCTGCCCTCTGGGAGGCGCTACAGAAGCCTACGGACCAGAACCACCAGGCACCAGAACAGCTTCTTTCCCACAGCTGTCACGCTTTTGAACGCCTCCTGACATAAAACATAAACTATAAGGACTGTACTCCCCTATCCTCTCATACAACAATAACACATGGACTATCCTCACACACACACACATCACGGACTGTTTTCTTCACACATACATACAACCTGTAAATTTTATCTGCCATTATTTATCTATAATCCATTCCCTAACATTCTTATATATTCTGTATAATCTGTATAATCTGTGCATATAGCTCCCATATTTATATTTATACATAATATCTATATCTCTTGCTATAACCCCTTATAGTCCATATACATAGCCTTGTACATCTGTAATATTATATCTCGTAGAGCACTTCTGGATAGATGCAAACTACATCTCGTTGCTTGTACTTGTGACAGTGCAATGACAATAAAGTTTAATTCTATTCTATTCTAAAAAAAAGAAAACAAAAGAAAAAAAAGAGAAGGACCTGGCTGCAGCAAACAGGAAGGGCGGGACGGACCGCTGTCAGTCTCTTACCTTATTTGGAAATGGGGCCATTGCACTCCAGGAGTGAAGGGGGCGCTATTTCCTATATTATCCGCAGTCTCTTGTTTTTATTTTCTTTTGAAATCTGTGATATATTTTTATCTTTAGGAAGGATTTTCACTCTCAGCATGAATTTGAACTTCTCTCAAATTTACTTCAGTGAAGCTCACAGTTCTTAATAAATTTTGCAGTTTTCTGTGAACTTCTAAATCTGCTCCTTAGGCGCATCTTTTCGGGCCTGATACTGCCTCTAGTGGTGTGGGGTGGTAACACGGCTAATATAATTACATTACTAAATCAGAATACCACAAGTCTTTATTGTTTACTATTAATGTCTGCATTACTGGAACCGTAAAAGATAAAGTCCCTCACTAAAGAACATACATTTTCATTTCCTCAAGGAAGTAGAGCTAATTAAATGACTAAACAAAACCTGAAAGTGATTCCAGTTTCACTCGATGGCCAACATGTTGAAACTGGCTAATTTTAAATTCCTTGTCATTCCTGGACAGTCAGCTCAATTTTGCTGAAAATACTGGCTATCTCTTTAAGAACTGTTCTCAGAGACTCTGTCTTTTAAGACTTAGTGATCTCTAGTTAGAGGTTGATGAGTTAAAATGTTAAAACTTAACATTTTAACTCATCTCAAGTTTTAACTGTTGAGTGTTTTAACTTTTCATCTTTTCAGCTGCTTTGGTCACATGAGCTGCAGAACAACAGACAATATTTTCAGAAAACTTTCAATGGCAGGTAAAATAATAAGTAATAGTTTGAGCTCATGAAGGCCTTATTGTTTTCCTCTGGTAACTAAGAACATCTATTAGAAATCATTTATTGACAGTGCAATAATTATTCTTAGCCAAACTAAATGATAACATTTACCTGTAGCCTGCTAAGAGTTTTACTCTATGCATAAATTGTTGATATTGTGATTCTATGAAAGAGTTTTATTTTATCGTTTTAGAGTCAAAGACAAATTTCCACCTTGGAAGACTAAATAGTTGAACCATATTTTTTCTTATATAAAAGACTCTACCAACAAAAAGAATAAGATGGCACAGTAAAAATAAAATTGTGAATTATTGCTTGTATCTGTTTAACAATCCTGGTTATTCTTCTGTGAACCTAATTAATTTGTTTGTTATTGACTTTTGCTCAATTAAATTTCTTATGTATATATTGTAAATGGTATTTTTATTATAGTTGATCATGTTGTTTTTCATGTCTTATTTTTTCTTTTTTTCCTCCCTTAATTAATGGAGAAATATAGATATTATTTATAATGTATAAAAGTGTTGCTTATATCACCTAATTAGCTCTACATCCTGAAGAAAATGAAAAAATATGGTGTTTTAGAAGACAATTCATCTTTTACGTTGCCAGTAATGGCAAAATTAATAGTAAATAATAAAGACTTTGTGGTATTCTGATTTAGTAATGTAATTATATTAGTTGTGTTACCACCCCCACGCCACTAGAGGCAGTATCAGGCCCGAAAAGATGCGACTAAGGAGCAGATTTAGAAGTTCACAGGGAGTTCCGAGAAGATGGCGGACAGGGCAGTCACGTTTCTCTGAGCTCCCGACTCTAAACTACGTTATGAAGTAAAACTACTAGTAAATATTTGTAAAAATCAGTTCTCAGCTTGAAGTATGAAGAAAAGCAATAAGTTTCTGCCACCTGCAGTCAAGACTTCGCATTCTAAAAGTGATCACGACTATTCTGGGCCAATGGAATCAGCTGCAGCTGGCAAACGGGAAAGGGAAGCCAGAACCCAGACCAGAACCCAGACCAGAACCCAGACCAGAACCCCGACCAGAACCCAGACCAGAACCCAGACCAGAACCCAGACCAGAACCCCGACCAGAACCCAGACCAGTACCCCGACCAGAACCCCGACCAGCACTCCGGAAAAAAACACACACATGGAAAAAAGAACCAAAGGTTCGTCCCAGGATCAAATGAACACTGAGGCTATTTTAAGAGCTATAAGTTCCTTAGGACAGAAATTAGATGACCGCATGGAGGAAGTTGGCATGTAAATGAAGCAGCACAGTGCTATGCTAGCGGCTATTGCTAAATCAGCTCAACTCAGAGGAGCTAAACGATTGCAAAAAGAAAATAATAGAACTGGAGAAACAAGTGGATACACTCTCCAAAGAGAACATGAAGGAGACCTGAACAGTGAAAGGTATAAAAGACGGTGGAGCCTCGGCATAAAGGGAAAAAGGAAAAGTCTGGTGAGAACATCTGAGATGAAGTTGTGGCGCTTCTGGGCAAAATTACACCTGATTTGGCTTCAAAGATGGATGAAGAGGTTGATGTTGTCCAGAGTGGGTCGAAAGATGCATAACAGGGACAGACAGGTTATTATTCTGTTTGTGAGACGAGCCTTGAGAGACGACATCTGGAAGAGAACTAAAACTTCGCTTCTCTGAAGATTTGACACCAGAAGATTGGAAAGCAAGACAAGAACTGTGGCCAAAAATTGAAAAAGCAAGAAAAGAAGTCAAAGCTGCAGATTTCAGGGCCCGTTTGGGTTCATTGAAGGAAAACGCATCATGGATATTTCTTCAGCTGAGAACTGAGATGCAGCAGAAATGAATATGGAAAGGTAGAGGACAGTCCTGTTAATGGGACGTCTCACTCAAGGTTTTCTTCACTCTGCTAAACCGTTTGTTCATCTGTTCATCTGTTCATCTGCTCTACTTTTCAGTTAAAAACCGATTTTTCTTTAGTTTCTTTTAACACAAATGGACTAAAAGACTCACTTAAACGGAAAGCAGTTTTTTGTTTTGTAAAGGACAACAAGCACACTGCAGCTTTTTACAGGAAACTCATTCTGATGCTTCTGACGTGAAGTTCTGGTCGCAGCAATGGGAGATAAAATTCTCTTCAGGGACAAATGGACCTGCTGGAGTCGCCATCTGCTTTCTCAGGTGTCCAGTAAGATTTTGAGTGAGAAAGCAGATAAGGATGGACATTCCTGTGTTTTAAAGTTGATAATGTCCCAATAATTTTGTTAAACATTTATGGATATAATAATGATCAATACAACAGGAATCTGTTACATCAAATAACAAGGGTTATTGTGGAGCTCACTGCTAATTTTCCTACTGATCATATCGTAGTTGGAGGGGATTTTAACTTTTAACTCCAGATGAATGTTTGGATTGATGGATCGATGGATTAATGGATCGGTGGATCAATGGATCGATGGATCGGTGGATCGATGGATCGATGGATCAATGGATCGATGGATCAATGGATCAATGGATCGATGGATCGGTGGATCGATGGATCGGTGGATCGATGGATCGATGGATCGATGGATCGATGGCCTTCACTGCTGGTAAAAGAAACTCCAAATCCTATTCTTAAAGAATTTGTTAGTAACACAAAATGAATAGACGTCTGCAGAGCGCTACACAGTGGAGTCAATCAGTTCACCTGGCACAAATCTAATGGTTATAGTAGATCAGGTATTGATTATTGGCTGGTATCTGCTGCAGTCCTAGAGTGTATTAAAGAAACAGAGATAGCAAACTGTCCTTTAAGTGATCACTGCATTATCAATTTAAAACTACAAAAACTGGATAAAAGTTCTAAACTCAATAATTACTGGAAATTTAATTCAATGCTTCTTATAAACTTAGAGTTTTGTCAATTTATTAAGGAACTTATTCTAAATATATCAAGTGACAATTCTATAGAAACACCAATTATTAAATGGGAATACTTGAAATATAGGATTAGAAAATATTCAATTAAATTTGGTCAAGAGTTACATAGAAAAATAAAAGCAGAAGAGACAATGGTGATTAAAGATCTTATGTCACTTTACAGAAAATTAAGTTGGACTGATGAGGATAAAGAAATAATAAATAAATTGCAATCTAAATTAGATGAGATTTACATAAATAGGGCAAAAGGTGCTTATGTAAGGTCCAGAGCCAGAAAAAAATAGTGCTTTTTTTTGTAACTTAGAAAAACATAGACAGGAATATAATAATTAATAGTCTTATAATTGATGAAGTGGAATGTTCTGAGAATAAGAGAATAACTGAAGAAGTATTTAAGTTTTATAGTAATCTTTATAAATCTTCACATACAGAACAAATTACTTCATCCTTTTTTGATAAAATAAATAATCTAGTTCCTGTTATTGATGAAAACTTCACAGAAGTCTGTGATGAAGAGCCAAGAATCTCTGAATTTGACATTTCTATAAGAAATATGGCTTCTGACCGCCAGACGGCCTCACAGCTAATCTTTAGAAACATTTCTGGGAGGATTTAAAACTTTTGTTGTTTCAGGCTGTAGAAGAATGTGTTAGTAGGAAAGAACTCATGGAAACTATGAAACAAGGTGTAATTAAACTAATCCCCAAACCTGGTAAAGATAAGAAAAATGTAAATAATTTAAGGCCTATCACGCTGTTGATCACTGACTACAAGATCTTAACTAAAGTTTTGGCAATGAGGTTAAAAACAGGTTTACCTAAAATAATTAGTCAAACCCAATCCGGCTTTCTGAAAGGCAGATCCATCATAACAACATCTGCCTGGTTCTGGACCTTATTGATTATAGTCATTAATAAAAGATGATGGTTTTATGTTGTTATTAGATTTACACAAAGCATTTGATTCTGTGGAACATCAATTTATTGTTAACACGTTGAGACATTTTGGTTTTGGAAATAGTTTTCTTAATATGATTACCATGTTAAACACCAATATTAACACTTGTATATATATTAATATTAATATTAAGCTGTGTGTCTCTGTCACATGCCCCAGATTCAAAGTAGAAAGAGGAATCAGACCAGGCTGCAGTATCTCGCCTCTCTTATTTATTATAATCACAGAACTTCCAGCAATAACAATTAAAAACTCTAATATTGAAGGTCTGGAAATAAATAACCAGAAAATAATCATTAGCCAATTTGCAGATGATACAACCCTCTTCCTAAAACACAAAGAACAAATTCCTCCAGCTCTAAATAAAGTTGTTCTCTCAGCCTCAGGGCTGCAGATAAATGTAAATAAATGTGAAATTATGAGTATCCATATTTGTTCTGATTCTTCAATTTTCAATATTCCAGTTAAAAATGATCTTTCCTTTTTTAAAAGATGTCTGAGAAAGATGCAGAATTTAAACGCAATTAAAATGTTTGAGTTAATGGAAGAATTTAAGTTAGTAGTCCCCTCTGATTAAGTTATTTTATTATTACTATTATTTTATATTATTATTATTTTATCTAATTTTATTTTATTTTTCTTTTATTCATTATTTTAATACTTGTTTTAGCCTTGCATATAATTGGTTTTGTCAACAGCAGGAGTTGTGATATTATATAATGTCTGTTATTGACGTGTTGTTTTAGGTAGTTATTGTTATTTTTGTATCTGCAATAAAAAAATAAAAAAATAAATTTAAAAAAATTTAGAAGTTCACAGAAAACTACAGAATCTGTTAAAAACTGTGAGCTGCGCTGAAGTAAATAAAAGAGAGAAGTTCAAATTCATGCTGAGAGTGAAAATCCTTCCTAAAGATAAAAACATATCACAGATTTCAAAAGAAAATAAAAACGAGACCGCGGATTATATAGGAAATAGCGCCCCCTTCACTTCTGGAGTGCAATGGCCCCATTTCCAAATAAGGAATGTGACTGACAGCGGTTCGTCCCGCCCTTCCTGTTTGCTGCAGGGAGGTGAACTTGGCCGTAACGTGTTGAGCTGTCGCGCAAGTGACTATCGTATGTGGGCCGCAGTGATATCTCCCCTTCCAAGATGGCGAACTCGTTAACGTGTTCGCCATCTTGGAAGGGCCATCCATCTAAGACTTGGACAAAAACAACTCTATCTAAAACTGACCAAGTAAACAGTAAGTTAGAGCACTAAAACTTTTCATCAACACCATAAAATGTTCCTTTATATGCACGATTTATACACAGCTAGCAAATAGCTTCCTGTTATGAAACAGTGATACAACAAATGTGAACTTACGTTTGGTAAAGAGTAGCAATAAACGAGCGTTCAATATGTAATAGGATGATTTAGAAAATAAAGCTGTTAACAGAAGGAAACATGACTAAAAAAGTTGAATATAGAAACAGCTGCTTGCTAAATACGTAACATGTAGCCGAATTAATATAGCACTTCCGTTGGACTTCCAAATTAAAGAAAATGTCTTTATACAAATATTATTTTACTTAAAAGTATATTTATCCGATGTCTGTCAACTTCTGATATACACGATTACCACGAATAATAAAAAAGTAAAAATCTAGACATAAGTTTAGATTAAAATCTTACAGATTCACAGTGGTTTTATTTTGAAGGTTTCATGTGCTTACTGGAACCTTCTCGGGATTTAAAGGCTTCAAACGAATAAAAGCGAATATTTTAGCTTTCAGAACCGGAGCAAAGATTACTACAGAAATTATTTCTGTAGTAATGAGTGAGTTTTAAATGATCCAAACTTACCTGCTGAGGCGCAGCTGACAGGTGAGCCCAGAGCGGATGGCTGAGCTTTTATGACCGTCTAAAGTCCGCAGTTGATTACATGTTCTTCCTCTCGCACGCACGCACACACAGCCACATCTCAAATTAAGGTTTCATACAGAGAAAAATGTGTGTGTGTGTGTGTGTGTCACTCTGCTAATGGTTGTCTGGAAAAAAATTAACATCTGGATGGATGGAAGTTTTGCTTCAAAATGCAAAATATTTCATAGGAAGTGTAATCCTTTTCTCTATTTTGTGGTCAGAACCAGATGAACAGAAATGTTAATTTGGTTTACGTTTCATATGTAGAGCAATAAAAAGAAATTTGTCCAGTAATCGTCTGAACCATTTTCTAACCGTCGTGTGAGTTGGCTAACTCTCTCGCTGTGTTGACATAAATATTGGATGATTTTTCAGAATGTTTCTTAAAGAGGTTGGTACGGTGGCCGACAGGTGCAAATGCGCAGCAAAAGAAAAAACATGCAAACAAAAAAAAACACGCGCACAAATTAAATGCGGCAAGCAAAAAGCGAATAAAATGCAGCAAACAAAAAGAGAGACGCAAACAAAAAAGAAGACACCCCCGAATGAAATGCAGCAAACAAAAAGTGTTGAAAACGGAAGTGCTCCAGACCACTAGGGGGAGTCAAAGAAAATAGTATTCATTTCTATGGGACCAGATGCAAGATTCAGAGAGATACCTTTACTTTCTTTCAAATTTCTTTCTCTGAATCTTGTATCTGGTCCCATAGAAATGAATACTATTTTCTTTGACTCCCCCTAGTGGTCTGGAGCACTTCCGTTTTCAACACTTTTTGTTTGCTGCATTTCATTCGCTTTTTGCTTGCCGCATTTAATTTGTGCGCATGTTTTTTTTTTTGTTTGCATGTTTTCTCTTTTGCTGCGCATTTGCACCTGTCGGCCACCGTAGGTTGGAGAACCAGAAAAGCAAAGCCTGAAAGTCTGAGAATCAGTGAGAGGTTTAAACACAATTATTAATCTTTCATTTGACTTTAATAATGCAGCTCAACCGGTCATAAAGCAGCATCTGGAAACAAAATGCTTGTGAAATAAAAATATTAACGTGGACATAAAATTCAGGCACATCCAGTCCAGCAGGTGGAGCCGCTGATCCAGCACACACATAAAACTGTCCACTAGATGGCAGCAGAGTCTCCACAGTGACTGCACTGATTCTAATGAGAAAAGCAAAGCTTGGCTAAATAAAGCAACATTAAGGAGAATAAAGCATGAAAACAAGCAGCAGAGAATATTCTAAAGCCCAGAACGAATCGGACCCAATGTTCTGACCCAGTCTGAATGTGACCCGGAACCTCTTATGAACAGTTGGAGTTCAGGGGAACTTTGGAGACAAGGACCGCTTCATTAAATTGTCGTCTTCACGTCCTGTTTCCTTCCTCTGATTCTGATCCATCTGCAGCCCAAAGGTCAGAGGCCAACCGACCTGACACACACTGGGTCATCTTCCTCTGCCCTTCATCGCTTCCTCTGACCCACCAGGACCTCAGAGGTCAAGAGCTGTCCGAGAGGAAGAGCCATTAGTGGGCAGATGTTTCCGTCCTTCAGCTGCTGAAGGTCAACATGTGCTTTGCTGCTTCCTCTCAGAACCAACCCTACACCCCTCCTCTTCCTCATGGAGCCGGGCTTCAGGCCAGCGACCTCTGTCTGGGTTTGATCCGTGGGTACAGCTGCAGAGAGGTCAACACGTCACTACAGGATGATCCTGAGAAAGCCAGGAGATACTCCGACCTCTGACTCATCATCAGTGAGGAAGGCTGTCTCACCCCCAGCAGGTTCCTCGCCACATATCCCTCGCGGTCGTCCAGCCTGGCCCACCACCAGTCCGTCTCGGTGTCGTCATGGCGACTCAGCACAGTGATGGCGTCGCCCTCGCCGAAGGACAGCTCGTCGTCCCGCCGCGCGACGTAGTCCCACAGCGCGTACGCCACCCCCTTGTTCATGACGCCCAGCTTCTCCTGGACGCCTGCGGAGGACGAAGCGGACAGACAGGTGAGTCCGGGCACGGCGCCGGTACCTGGACGTCTCCGGCTCCACCCACCATAGAGGAACTGGGAGCACTGGCTGTAGCCCTCCTCCATCTCCTCACACTTGTCGGCCGCCGTCTCCACGTCGCTGATGGTGGTGGCAAAGATGGCGGCGCCTGACTCCACCAGCATCTTACAGAGGTGGACGCTGTTGCAGGAAGCGGCGCAGTGCAGCGGAGTCCTGACAGGAGGAGACCATGAGATGACCCCTGATGACACCTAACAGCTCCTAGAGACAATGTGATGACCCCAAGATGGCGGTCCGGAGAACAGAGGAGGAACTGACCATCCGTCGCTGTCGGCCGCGTTCACGTTCACTCCAAAGTCCAACAGAAACTTGACGATGTGGTGATGACCGGCACACACGGCGTTGTGAAGAGGAGTGATGCCTTCGTCGTTGGGCATGCTGGGGTTCTCCACCTGCAAGAGCCAGAGACTAGGGTCAGAGGTCAGAGGTCAGGACAGCCTGCAAGAAGACCTGAAGCCTCTGGTTCCAACAACAAGAAACCTTTGAGTCCCTGCAAATTGTTTGGACCAGAACCAAAGGAACCAGAGGAACCTCTGGGTGGAAACAGGCGGTACCTCGTAGATGACCCTCTGGACCAGGTCAAACTCTCCCTCCAGCGAGGCGTCCAGCAGCAGAGCCAGGGGGTTGAACTTGACCCTCAGGCTGTGACCCGTTCGCTCCGACGACGGCTTCTTCAGGTTGGTCCGCTTCGCCTGCGGACACAAGCAACCTGGTGACCATGGTAACAAGGTGGCAGCACTTGAGGGAGTCTGGGTCAATATGGACCTTTGATCCTGAAGGGAGAGCAGGGGGTGCTGGAGGTGAGCCGTGGGCGGAGCCAGCACCTCCCTGGTTCTGGTTCTGGGCCTCGGACATCTCTGGTTCTGGAGGCGAGCCGGGTTGTGTTGAGGGAGGCAGGTTGGTGGTGCTTTCTGTCTCTTTGGGTGTTTCCAAAGTAACAGAGGATGGGGAGGAACGGCAGGACTCTGAGCTCAGGTCCTGACCTTTGACCTCTCTGGGCGCGACCTTGTCTCCCTGGTCCATGCTCCCGTTGGCTGAATGGACGCCGTCCACGTCTCCAAGGAGCCTGTCTGGCTGGTAGAAAGGGTTCGCTGGAACAGAGGAGAACGACTGAGCCCCTGGAACGACCAAGTCCGGAACATCAACAGAACCTCAACCGAGTCCTACCAGAACCGCCCTCCATGCCTCCAGCCAGCGTGTTGAACCTGCACCACAAAACACCTTCATCAGCCCTGAACTGCAGCAGGTGGACCAATTCCAGAGGTGGGAAACGCATGCTGGAGACGCTAACGCTAGCTTTGTCAAAAGTAGCTCTGTCAAAAGTACCTCTGCTAACGCTAGCTCTGCAACCCTAGCTCCGCTAACGCCACAGCATTATACGAGCACGTTATTTAGTAGAAGCTAAATATTCTGTGAAGAATTCTAATCCTAACTTCGGCACAGATGTCAAAACAGCCGAGTAAATTAACGCTAAGCTAACAATTAGGTCCTCTATTACACATTAGCTGACGTGGGGCCACCGCTGGATGACAGTTTCCATCGAGACGCTGGACTTACCGCTGATACAGCAGCTTCTGGATGTTGGGCCCTTGGGGGCCCTCAGGTTCGGTGATGGAGCTCCGCTTCTTCAGGGGCCGTGGAGCGTTGCTGAGACGGCGTCGCAGAACCTCCAGGTCGGCGTCGTTCTGGTACCGCAGCTGCGAGTGGGCTGAGGAGACAGCAGACCAGAATAAGCTCTGGTTTCCTGATAAAGGCCCAGTTAACCAACAGAACTGCCAGTCATTCTGACCGGGCCTATCACCATGGCAACCATTAGGTCCTGTGTGAGTGGGGAACCCACCAACTGGCGTCAGCTTGGTGGGACTGAGGGGACGAGGGAAGCCGTCCACGCCGGGCGGAGGAAGGACCGCGCCGTCTCTGGCTTCGTCCTGCGGGACGGGGGACGGGGACGGGACCACGGGCTTCCCGTAGACTGTGGAGACAGAGCAGACAGTGGGACGAGTGGTCAGCCCTATCGGACCTGCGGCCGCGCCGAGGCGGTTCCGACCTGCCCTGACGGCGGCCCGGTTCCCAAGAGGGCCCGGGTTCTTGGCCTGAGGCTGATGTAGGTACATGCTGTAGATGGAGCTGCTGTTCATGGTGGCGGGGCCCTTCCTAGGGGACTGCGGCCTGGACGGCTGCTCCGGGACGTAGGGACGCACCGCCACCGCAGGAGGGGGGTCGGTCCGCTCCGACTGGAGGGACAGCGGGGAGGACGGCACAGAACCTGGACACAGAACCAGAACCAGCTGCCAATACATCACGACTAGCTAGCTGTTAGCTAAACAGTGCCTGTTATCCAAGCACTGTCTGTTAGCCAAATGCTAACTTTTAGTGAAATACTAAGTGAGGATCAGTGCCTCCAAATCCGAAGCCATGGTCTTGAGCCGGAAAAGGGTAGAGTGCCTTCTCCGGGTCAGGGGGGTGTCCTGCCCCAAGTGGAGGAGTTCAGGTATCTCGGGATCTTGTTCACAAATGGGAGAAGAAGGGAGCGGGAGATCGACAGGCGGATTGGCGCAACGTCTGCCGTCAAGCGGCGCTGTACCGATCCGTCGTGGTGAAGAGAGAGCTGAGCCAAAAGCGAAGCTCTCGATTTACCGGTCGATCTACGTTCCCACCCTCATCTATGGTCATGAGCTTTGGGTCATGACCGAAAGAACGAGATCGCGGATACAAGCGGCCGAAATGGGTGAGTAGTTCATGTCCCACCAGGAGGACGGGTAGACCCAGGACACACTGGAGGGACGATGTTCCTCTGCTGGCCTGGGAACGCCTCGGGATTCCCCTGGAGGAGCTGGAACAGTGGCGCGACCCCGGATAAGTGGAAGAAAATGGATGGATGGATGGATGGATGGATGGATGGATGGATGGATGGATGGATGGATGGATGGATGGATGGATGGATGGATGCTAGCTCTCAGCTAAACATTAGTTGCTGGGCAAATGCTTTCTCTCAATGAAAGTACAGTTGTTAGATAAACGGTTAGCAGTTAGCTAGACACCAGCTGTTAGCTAGATGCTAGCTGCTAGCTAAACATGTCAACGGTAGACTGGGCAGGTACCAGAGAGTAAAATCCTCCTCCCATCAGAACCAGGGTTCTGCAATAGAACCCTAAGAATCCTCTTCTTCAGTCAGAGGCTTCCTTCCTAACCACTGCAACACAGACCTCTACAGGAGAAACTTCTTAACATATTTGTTTTTCTCATATTTTGTTTGTTGTTAATTTTTCTTTGCAATTTTATATTTTCTGAAATCCATAGAAAACAATGAAAACATGAAAATATTTAGTAGAAACCAACAATCACAATTACATCCTGAAATATTATTATTCATAGACCATAAGTGTAGATATGAGAAATCTAGTATTTCAAAGTATTTCCCGTCTCCGTCTCTGGGCGGTACCTGGGTTCTGGTTGGGGACGTGCTGTGGCGATGAAGACGAGGAGGAGGAGCCGGCGGGGGGGCGGGGCCAGCCCAGCGTCCCGGGCGCCGAGCGCGGCAGGGAGCTGCAGTGATGGGCGGTGGCCTGATGGGCGGCGCTGGGGTACGTCCCGTAGCCGGAGGGTCGCAGCTGCTGGGAGGACCAGAACCCGACTCACTGCATCTCCATAGCAACTACTACATGCATCAACCAGCTGAGACCAGATGTTTACATACTCCCTGTCTGACATGAAACCGGACTGAACTTCCTGGTTAAGGTCCAGTTCACCAAGCTGGTTCTGGATCCAGAAAAGTTCTGGATCATCAGAACTTTTCAACCATTTCATGAAAGTTGACCTTTAACCTTTAGCACCAGGATTGAGTCCATTCTTCCTCACAGAACCACTGGAATCGGGTCAGGACTGTAGCCGTCCTGCCTCACAGAACCTTCCAGTTCTGCCAATCAGAAAACCCATTTGGACCCGACTGTCTAGCAACACAGCATGATGCTGCCACCACCACAGTGTGTTACAATAGGGATGGAGGTGCCAGGCTTCCTAGCGTCCAGGAGACAGGACGTGACAAAGGTTTCGTCCCTCTGGACATCTGGAGGAACGGCTTCTTCCTCGCTGAAGCAGAGTGAGAATTAACCTATCAGAAGCTGACAAAGCCATGACATCACCAGTGGGGCGGGGTTCAGAGGTACAATGCTCTCCTAATGCTTAGGGAACTGAAACAGGTGTGTCTGGTCTGGTTTCCAGTCAGACAGAGGGAACAAGTCTGGGTCAGAAGAACAAACAGTACCAGTTCTGGACTGCAGGTCCTCCAGTCGGGTCCAGTCTGGCTGATGTTGGGCCACGGAGCGTCGCTGACTGAACAGGAAACAGAAGAAACAGAACAGTGTTAAGAAAGAGTGGAAATTCAACAGGGATAACCAGAGTCAACCAGGGACAACCAGACCAGGAGTCCCAACAGAAGGTAGCACCAGGACAGATGAGGGGACAGAAAGATGAGACAGGAGACACAGAGGGACAGTCATCGTGAAGACGACCCGTCTAGAGGCGAGTCCATGTCCACCGTGAAGACACTAGGACCTGATAGGGAGCGGACATGGCTGAGCAGTGCAGCTTTGGGCGGAAGGTCCGCCGGGCGTCCTGGGTCGCGCCTCCCATCAGCCGGCGTCTGGATGTACGGGCAGACGGCCGCCACTCGGCCGGAGACGGCGGTGCCGGGTTGCGGGATCGTCCGGGGGGAGGACTGGCCCTCATTCCGGCTCAGCTGGAGTGGAGACAGGCATCAGAGAGGACGGCGAGACAGGAAGCGGTGCGAGACGAGATCGGTACCTCTGCTTTCTTCCTGTGGAGACGGTCCCTCAGCTCTCCGATCCGGCGGTCCATGGCCGCCACCTGACCCGTCCGCTTGGACAGCAGCTCCTGGTTCTGGGCCAGCCTGCCGCTCTGCTCCAGGTTCTGACGATTCCGGGCCTGAAACACAGCCGGTACCAGTACCATTACCAGTTCCTCTACATGAGTGACAAAATTAAGGCCAATAGTCTTCAATCGATGTCAATATTTGTTAAAACAACGTAAAGCTCATAACCCCGACCTGCGCTAACCATCATCACAGTTTGAAACACATTTCAGTATCATGAAATGTACAACTGGCTGCATGGTGGCGCAGTTGTACATTACAGCACTGTTGTCTTGCAGCAAGAAAGTCTTGAGTTCGATTCCTGGGTCTTTCTCCCTGTGCATGGTGGGTTATCTCCGGCTTCCTCCCACAGTCCAAAAACATGACTGTCAGGTCTCTCTGAATTCTCCCTAGGTGTGTGTGGTTGTTTGTTCTGTCTGTCTTTGTGTTGCCCTGCGACAGACTGGCAACCTGTCCAGGTGACCCCGCCCCTCACCCCAAACGTTAGCTGGAGAGGCAGCAGCTCCTCCTGACCCCACTGGGGACAAGGGTGGAAAGAAAATGGATGGATGAAATGTTCAACTGTATTTTATTCTGAAGAACCATCGCGACTCCTTTCTGTCTGGCTACACCAGGTGTCGCTTGTGTATTCATTTTAGACAGATTTAATCCAGCAGCGCCTCCTACTGGCTCCTAGTACCCATCAGAACCTGGGCTCACCTGCAGCTCCTGGTAGAGCTTCCTCAGCTCCACGCCAGCAGAGCCGGATAACAAGGAGCCCTTCTGGGCGCCGGGTCCCACTGGGGACCCAGAGGTGTCCGCCAGCCTCTGGGCGTCGCTCTGCAGCTGGAGGCGGCCCCTCCTCAGGTCCTCCAACTGCTGGGTCAGCTGAACACCAGGAGGAAGACGAGAGGATGATGAAGAGCAAGAAAAGGCTAAAACGCATCAAAGCAGCAGCTGCTTGATTCTAATAGGAACAAATTCATGTTGTTACAGCGCCCCCACCTGCTGCAGCGCCCCCTACCTGCTCCACCCTGCTGACGGCGGCCTGCAGCTCGTCCTGCTTCTCCTGGAACAAGCTGCTCACATGGTGGATCTCTGCGGCTGCAGACAGAAGCAGTAGAGCTCAGAGTGACGATCGTCTGGCTGATGATCGTTGCTGTTTGTCTTACTGAGGTTCCCGTTGATCAGCCTGCTGTAATCCACCTGGCCTCTCATGGCGCGGATCTTCTTCAGCTTCGCCTCTTGGCTCTCCACCCGCTCCTTGAGGCGCTGCAGCTGCTCCGCCTCCGCCTGCAGAGAGACAAAGAGCTGGAGGAGCATCTGGGGGAACATGTGGGGAAACATGTGGGGAAACATGTGGGGGAACATGTGGGGGAACATGTGGGGGAACATGTGGGGAAACGTGGGGAAACATGTGGGGGAACATGTGGGGAAACATGTGGGGGAACATGTGGGGAAACGTGGGGAAACATGTGGGGGAACATGTGGGGGAACATGTGGGGGAACATGTGGGGAAACATGTGGGGGAACATGTGGGGAAACATGTGGGGAAACATGTGGGGGAACATGTGGGGGAACATGTGGGGAAACATGTGGGGAAACATGTGGGGGAACATGTGGGGGAACATGTGGGGAAACATGTGGGGAAACATGTGGGGGAACATGTGGGGGAACATGTGGGGGAACATGTGGGGAAACATGTGGGGGAACATGTGGGGAAACATGTGGGGGAACATATGGGCCTACCTGTGAGTGTCCTGTGTTGGTTCTGCTGCCCTGCTGAAGGAACCGCAGCTGTTGCTCCTGAAACAGAGGAGAGTCATGAAGGTACTGCTGGTCCAGTTGTGGTTCTGGTTCTGGTTTTTCAGAGCTCCAGAACACTACACTGAACAGTATTTACTGTAAGTCTGTCCAGGATATTAAATCTCACTATGTTTTTATTTTAGATAAGTCAAAATAAAAACAAATTTCTGATCAAATGTTTCCACGTTAAACTCCAACAATCTGCACACAGAAGAGAAACATTTTTATTTCTCTATAGAAGTTAAATAACTTGATTTCTGTAACTCGCCACATGGACAGGCCAGATACTGACACCTGCAGGTGGGAGGTAGCATCACTTCAAGCTGATGATCTTCAACATTTATTCAGAAAATTCATAAAATAAAATAAAAATCACAGCTATACATAAAAAAAATGGCAGGAATCTTTTGATTTTGCGTAAATTTCCACAAAAACCGGAGGAGCTGTTGGCACTCGCTGCTGCTGCTGCTGTTACCTTTGCCATCAGCATCTGCTGCTGCGCCTCGATCTGCTGCTGCTGCCTGGTGGCCATTTCCTGGAGCTCAGAAAGGGTCAGCTCCACCTGCGGGACCTGCGCACACACACACACACACACACACACACACAGTAAAGGGCATGGTAACAGTGTCTCCAGAGCAGAAGAAAGTTTGGTTTGGGAAAACTTTTCCTGTCTGATCATTAAAACTGAAGGCTTTCTGCAGTAACTGCAGAACAAGTTGGCTCTAAATATGCTGAGTCACTGGTTACCGTAGTGATTCCCTGGTGTTCATGGGAGCAGTAGCACTGATGAAAACAGTCGCTTTGGCCAGCATGCGATGGCAGCATGAACAGGTTAAAGGTTCTGCAGGTGAAGCACCTGGCCATTGAACTTCACCTTCCTGCTACAGCTTCAACCGGCTCAGATCTGTTAGCGGTTAGCCAGAGGAGCTACTCTTTACTTCCCTCTACTGGTAAAGCATAGGCATGTTAACCCCTCAGCTCTGATGTTTTTCAGATTTCCCATCAGTCACTACAATTTTAGGATGAAGGCCATTTTTCAAGATGGCCGACATATTTGAGCCTCTTAAAACATTTTTTGCCTCCAGATGTTTCCCATCTTCATGAACGTCATGGAGATTTTTGTTTAGTACATTAGTGGTTAGAAACACCAGAACTTCTATAATCTCCAGAACCTTCCAGAACCTCTAGAACCAGAACAGGGGAACCCAAACTTTATGAGACCAAGATCTACTTTTTCTCTCACCAGCCAGCTGAGATCTACCTCATGACACGAAGACATAAAAATTGTAAATTAAACTCTATTGACTGATTTTATATATCCATCAGTTATAGCAGAAATATTAAAGTGATAGAAAACCTGATGCAGTTTCTTCCTCAGTGAGACTCTGCCACTGGGAGGAGGTTACTGGTTTCTCAGTCACAAGCTGGTTGCAAACCTGAGGCCAGCAGGTGTCAGTCAGTTATGGTAGATCTGAACTTTGACCTCAATATGAGAAGCTACAGCCTGATAGGAGGAACCAAAGAGCTCTGTAAAGGTAAAGGCAAATCTTCTGAAGTTGGGATATAATTCATTTAATTTCACATAATTACCGCGGTAGAAGCCATTTGTTTGTTAAAATGTTATGAAATATATTTGTTCTATTTGATGTTTGTTGTGAATGACGTAAACTCACAAACTAACGAGGTAATTAGTCCAACGTTTAGAAACTACAGCAGCTGTAATGAGCCACAGCAAAGGGAAACAAAGGTAAAATAACCTGAACAGGTGATCAACTCAGAACCACTCCTACCTTTTTACTCTCTCTCTTTTTGTAGTTTAAGCACACCTGTTACCGTGGCAACCGCCTGCGCCCCGCAAGACGAGCAAAGATTACGTTAAAAACAAAACATTCAGTCCGTTATGATATCAAGTCTCCAGGCTTGATATTTATTTATCGATTATTAATAATCGATCCCTGAACACAGCGATGGTTGATCAGCCGATTTAAACTTCTGCTCTGCTGTCAGTTGGTCTCTGAGTCGCTTTTTAATTATTATTATTATTTTTTATTGAACCAAAAGGCACTGAATTGCGCAACACCTTGTTGAAACAATAATTACTGAGATGATTAATTTTAACACGTTTTGTTGATTTTAAAAAAATGATTATTCTTTAATGAAGCTTTAGGATCTTAGTGAATATTTTGATAAGCGCGTCAGAAGAGGAAGTTCTGCTCTCAGCCTCCTGGCGCCGTTCAGTTTGTCACCTGCTGCCGAGATCCACTCAGAACCTTCTGCGATCCACGTTTTGAGCAGCCCTGCTCTAGAACCTCCAGAACCCTTCAGAACCTCTAGAACCTCCAGAACCTCTAGAATCTCCAGAACCTTTAGAATATCCAGAACCTCTAGAATCTCCAGAACCCTTCAGAACCTCCAGAACCTTTAGAATATCCAGAACCTCTAGAACCCTTCAGAACCTCCAGAACCCTCCAGAGCCTCCAGAACCTCTAGAATGTCCATAGCCCTCCAGAACCCTGTCTGGTTCTGCTGAGCTCCTCGTCTTGGTGGAGCCAGCAGAAGTTGGGCCGGTGTAGTCGATGTGTTGTGATGTTCAGCAGAACCCTGCTGGTTCCGCCGGCCCGGCCCGGCTGCGGTACCTGCAGGCTGTCCCAGGTGATCCTGCAGGAACGGACTTTGATCTTGCTGCATTGTCCTTCCACCGTGAACTCCTGCACCAGGTCCACTTCGTTCCACTCCATGGTCCCGGCCGGTCCGGTCCGGCAGGGGAAACCGGACCAGACCAGAACTTTGTCTGGTGTCGAGCTCAGGTCTACCTCAGATACACTCTTCTTGACTAGTTCTGCTGTGGGAACCGGGTCAGAACCAGCATGTTCTGTTTCTCTCCTCGTCCTGCTGCAGCTCTTTGCTGCGACACCCCCCCTTCCCCGTCTCTCGTCCAGCTCCTCTCTCTCTCTACTGCAGCAGAGCCGGCTTGGCCCCGCCCCCTCCAGATGTGCCTGAAGAGGAAGATGATGCTGGCAGAGCGAAGAGCAGAGAGAGCGTCCCGCCGGCTGCGTCACGCTGCAGGACAGACGAGCCGGTCCCTCGTTCTGCTGGTCCAGGATGTGGTTAGATCAGAAAAACTGACAGAGAAATGGTGGAGGATACTCTGGACCGGATCGGAACCGGAATCTGGACCGGATCAACAGTTTAGCCCGGTTCTGGGTCCAGAATAATCTGGTTGTTGTTACAGATGAACTGAATTTTTTGGTCTGAACAGTTCTTTTTCATTTTTATGTAAATACATTTAACCGCTGCACTCGCCGCTAACTGCTAACCACTAGCCGCTAACTGCTAACCACTAGCCGCTAACTGCTAATCTGCTTTGTTGATAAAAAGTCTGGTTCTGGTTCTGCTGAGCCCAGGCTGGCCTGGTTCTGGTGCGGGTCGGGTCGGACACTGACATCATCCTCCTGCTTCCTGTAAGGCCCCGCCCCCTCACACCTGATGTCATTTAAAGCTGCAGGCGTCTTCTTAAAGCGACAACATCCCATTAAACACACAGCCGCTGCGTCTCATGGTGTCGCCATGGAGACAGATGTCTTGCATGTCCAACAGACCTGTCCCCGTCCTGACCTGATCTCAGGCTACAGGTCAAAGGTCAAAATTTCTTCATTCCAGGATGCTGGTTCTGTTCAACCAATAAACCATCAGAACTCACCTGCAGCGGCCCGATTCTGCTGCAGCGGCCCGGTTCTGTTGCTGACACTCGGTTCTGGTACCTGGGGAGACGGAGACTCTGGAAGGTGAGAGGAAGAGGAGGAAGAGGAGGAGCTTTCAGACAATCCTCTTAGCCCGGTTATGTCATGGTCCAGGATAATCCTGCCTTCACTGACCGACCCGACCGGATCAGAACCGGGTCACTGCAGCAGCCGAGGTTCAACATGGGGGAGGAAGAGGAGGAACAGGAAGAAGAGGAGCTGGCTGTTTCTACTGAGTGACTCAGAGACCAGACCGTCCTCAGCAGTCCAGTCCGGTCCGGTCCAGTCCAGACCCGGTTTGATCACAACCACTTAGTGCCGGAGCCGTATAATGATGACCGTCACTAATCCAGGATTACACACACACACACGTATGACTGTCTCACACACTTATTTTTAGGTTCTGATCCGCCTTCAGTCCAGACTCTACCGGTTCTAACAGAGTCCAATTCAACTCTAGAACTAAAGCAGGTTCCTTCACTCACAGCTTTACTTTAACTAGTCCACATAAACCGTCATGACGATCGGGTTCTGATCATCCCTCTGGCTCTACCTGCACAAGTTCTGGTTCTGGGATGGTTCTGGTTCTGGTGTAGCCTGCTGGGTTCTAATGGAGCTGCAGGCTGGTGTCAGAGCAAACAGATCCAGAACCATCAGGAGGTTCCGTTGTGTTTGCAGCGTTCTGGTTGTTGGTGGACAGACTTTAAGCTGCTGGTTCTGGAGCGGAGAACACGGCCCACTTACCTCATCGCTCTCTGAGGTCCGGTTCTGATCCGAGGCTGGCGGGCTTCCTGCAGAACAAACAACAAAATGTCATTCACACTCAAAGGACTAGGGCCTGATGAGTCATGTGACCCGACAGTACTGACCCTGGTGCCGACCCGACCACCCGGCACCAGAATGGGCTGCTGTTTCCAAAACTCACTATAAAACCTCAACCTGCAGTTTTCTACCAGGTGAGTTTGGTGTTGCAGTTCTACCTGATGGCCACAGGGGGCGGTGTTGCAGTTCTACCTGATGGCCACAGGGGGCAGTGTTGCAGTTCTACCTGGTGGCCACAGGGGGCAGTGTTGCAGTTCTACCTGATGGCCACAGGGGGCGGTGTTGCAGTTCTACCTGATGGCCACAGGGGGCAGTGTTGCAGTTCTACCTGGTGGCCACAGGGGGCAGTGTTGCAGTTCTACCTGATGGCCACAGGGGGCAGTGTTGCAGTTCTACCTGGTGGCCACAGGGGGCAGTGTTGCAGTTCTACCTGATGGCCACAGGGGGCAGTGTTGCAGTTCTACCTGGTGGCCACAGGGGGCAGTGTTGCAGTTCTACCTGATGGCCACAGGGGGCAGTGTTGCAGTTCTACCTGGTGGCCACAGGGGGCGGTGTCTGAGGTAGTAGCGGACCTCGGGCCTCTGGGCCCCCCAGGCGTTCAGCAGATCCAGCAGCAGCAGCTCCTGAGGGAGCGGACGCTCTGAGGAAGACAAAATGGCGTCACTTCCTGGAGGCAGCAGACTGATCCACGCTCTGAGGTTTTGATGTGGTTCTGATGGACCCGATCAGCAGTGTTGTATAGTAACGAAGTAAAAATACTTCACTACTTTACTTAAGTATATTTTGGAGTACTTCATACTTTCCTGGAGTATGAACATTTTTGATGACTTTCACTTTTACTTCACTATATTTCCGAACTTAATCGCGTACTTTTACTCCGATACATTTTCAATGTGTGGTTTAGTTACTCGTTACAAAAAAGCGAGAGAGAGAAACAAAGTGTTTTGACCCCACCTACTGATTAGCAAGTAGCAAGTAGGCTACCGAACAAAGTCCGTAGCCTACTTGCCTGGGCTTGTTCATCACCACCAATAGGATACACCTGTTTCGCTTCTCCCATTAAACACAAAGCAAGTCTCGCAATCAGCAGCAGCCACATGGAGGAGGAGACGGAGACCACAACGACTGCAACTACGTCGGACACGGCTCCAGGGGAACCACCAGCTGGTGATGAGAGCCCATGGCCTTATTTAAACACAATACACTCTTTCGTGGGTGTTAAAGATTCGTCGTACCGCATGCAGTTTATGTTATTCCTGCCCGAAGATGTGGAAATTCTATCTTACAAAAACTCCCCGTCCAACTTGAAGAAACACATCGAGGTAACGTCTTATGAAATGGTTATAATCCTCCTGTTTCAGTAACTATAGCTTGGTCACTAGGCACTACTGTATTGTGAAACGTTGACCATAAATGAACTGTGTTTGGTATTGTTTCAGTTCCATACGTGGTGTATTTAGCTTAGGCCTAATGTTGACTGTAGCAGGCTACCTAGACTCCTCTGTTCAATGGGGACAGAAGCCATAGCGATAGCAATTTAGACTCAATTTAACAAATATAGGAAAGGCATGCAAGTTCAAAACCAGGTTTACAGTAAAGGTCTCCCTCTTCAGATGCCAATAAGCTGCATTTCCCTCCCAATTCTCTTTTTCTTCTGCATAATGACCAGTTGTGTGCACCACCTACTGACTGTAGCATTGACTGATTCACTGATTTGTGAAGTAGAGTAATCGTAACAGCTCTTTTTCTTCATGTTGGCCGCATTTTCTGTACTATTTATTTTTCTCATTTTTAGCACTGACCTTACTTGAAGGGAAAACTTAAGGCTTACAAAACTTTGTATTTTCTGTCCTGGAGGGTTTACTAAGAAGCTGGTTCAGTTGTAAAGCAGGTTAAGTTAACCTTGTGCTATAGGTAAAGCACCTAATTTTCTTAACTAAATGATGCCTGCAGGTATATCTATTAGCAGGTTTAAATTTGCCTGCACTTGGTTGTGTACATTACTTTAAGTGTATTTGACAAGTTTACCAAAATATAAAAAATGTCATTCAAACTGCATTTGCTTTGTTTTACTTTTTACTTGTACTTTTCATTACATTACTTGAGTACATCCATTTTTACAGTACTTTCCATACTTAAGTACAAGAAGTTTCAGATACTTTAAGACTTTTACTCAAGTAACATTTCAGTCAGTGACTTCGACTTTTACCAAAGTCATATTTTGGAGAGGTACTTATACTTTTACTTGACTCTGAGATTTCAGTACTTTATACAACACTGCCGATCAGGCTAAATAAACTGGAAGATTATTTCACATATAACTATATTTTTCTGTTATCAGTGACATAATTTCCAGTTTTATTAATATTCAAGTTATTGACAGAAATATGGCTGCTGAAAAGTTACAAAACATTTGCAGCAGAACCAGAACCTGAACCTGGACCTGGACCCCTGATCCCAGCGCAATCAGAGGAACGTCCCACAGACCACCATGTGCCTGAAGCTCTGGACCGGTCCTGGTTCCGACCCGGTTCTGGCCCGGTTCCACTCACCGTGTCCATTCCAGACCTCGGCGAGGTGGCACTCGGACTCGCCTGCCTCCTTGCAGAATTCCACCACGTCTGTCACTCTGGTTGCCGTGGTAACAGGGACCTCGGTTAGCATCTGCTGGGTGTCGTTGAGGTAAACCGTCAGGATCAGCTGTAACCATGGAAACACAAGGTCTGATTGGCTGATCAGTAACAGATAATAAAAATCATCATCACAGACCAGGAACCAATCAGGATCCAACCTGCTGTCTGGTCCAGAAGTATTCATACTTTAAAGTCATAGTTTAATTTTAATTGTCAAAAATACTTTATTTACATTTGCTTAACTTGACAACTTCATAAAACCAATAAATTAACTTGGATAAACTTAATTTGATAACTTCTGACCAATTAGAGAGATATATTTACGTTGGATCGGCTGTTCTCTTTTTTCAGTGCATCATCCGCCAACGTAACGAGGTAAACAGGAACCAATAATAACAATTCATTGTTTCCTGATCACAGATCCATAAACATTTAACCTTCAGTCCCAGTTATTAACCTCATTAAACCTTTACATTCTTTTTTCTGCCATTAAATGTTTCATGTAGATCTGAGGTTCGTTACCATAGCTACGTTCACAAGAAACCTACCAAAATAAAAGCATAGAATAGAATAGAATAGAATTCAACTTTATTGTCATTGCACTGTCACAAGTACAAGCAACGAGATGTAGTTTGCATCTATCCAGAAGTGCTCTACGAGATATAATATTACAGATGTACAAGGCTATGTATATGGACTATAAGGGGTTATAGCAAGAGATATAGATATTATGTATAAATATAAATATGGGAGCTATATGCACAGATTATACAGATTATACAGAATATATAAGAATGTTAGGGAATGGATTATAGATAAATAATGGCAGATAAAATTTACAGGTTGTATGTGTGTGTGAAGAAAACAGTCCGTGATGTGTGTGTGTGTGAGGATAGTCCATGTGTTATTGTTGTATGAGAGGATAGGGGAGTACAGTCCTTATAGTTTATGTTTTATGTCAGGAGGCGTTCAAAAGCGTGACAGCTGTGGGAAAGAAGCTGTTCCGGTGCCTGGTGGTTCTGGTCCGTAGGCTTCTGTAGCGCCTCCCAGAGGGCAGGAGGGAAAAGAGTGTGTGTGCTGGGTGAGTGGAGTCCTTTGTGATTTTCCCGGCCCTTTTCAAACACTGCTTCCTGTAGATGTCCTTGATGGCAGGGAGCGTTGCCCCGGCGATATACTGGGCAGTTTTCACCACCCTCTGCAGCGCCTGCCGGTCGGAGACAGAGCAGTTCCCGTACCAAGCTGTAATACAGTTGGTGAGGATGCTCTCAATGGTGCAGCGGTAGAAGTTCGTGAGGATCTCTGAGGACAGGTGGTTCTTCCTCAGGGTCCTCATGAAGAAGAGGCGCTGATGTGCCTTCTTAATGAGTTTGGAGCAGCTGGTCGTCCAAGTCAGGTCCTCGGAGATGTGGACTCCCAGGAACTTAAAGGTGTCCACACGCTCCACCACTGTCCCCTTAATGTGGATGGGTGGATGTGGGTCAGCGTTCCTCCTGAAGTCCACGATAAGCTCCTTGGTCTTCTCGGTGTTCAGCTGCAGGTTGTTTTTGTCGCACCACTCAGCCAGACGGTCTACCTCCTCCCTGTAAGCGGCCTCGTCATTATCTCTGATGACGATCACCGTGGTGTCGTCTGCGAACTTGATGATGGCGTTAGAGCCGTGGACAGGTCTGCAGTCGTAGGTGAAGAGGGAGTAGAGGAAGGGACTCATCACACAGCCTTGTGGCACTCCGGTGTTTATGATGATGGTGGATGAGAAGTGGTTGTCCAGCCGGACATGTTGAGGTCGACTGGTCAGTCAACCTCAACATGTCGAGTAACCAGTTACACATGAGTGGACTGATGCCGAGGTCTGTGAGTTTGGTAATGAGTTGTGATGGGATGACAGTGTTGAATGCTGAACTAAAATCTAAGAACAGCAGTCTGGCGTAAGTGTTCTTACTGTCCAGGTGAGAAAGGACAGAGTGCAGCGCTATTGAGACTGCATCCTCTGTGCTCCTGTTCTGCCTGTATGCAAATTGGTGGGGGTCTAGTGTGGGGGGGAGACAGGATCTGAGGTGTGCTAGGACCAGCCGCTCCAAGCACTTGGTAATGATGGGGGTAAGGGCTACCGGGCGGTAGTCATTGAGTCTGGTTGGGTTGGGATTCTTGGGGATTGGGACGATGGAGGTAGACTTGAAGCAGGTCGGTACCACAGCGTGGGCCAGGGACAGGTTGAAGATGTCCGTCAGCACTGCTGCCAGCTCCCCAGAGCACGTTCTGAGGACACGTCCAGGTATGCCATCAGGACCCGCAGCAGTTCACCAGTAGTTAGCATAAAAAGCTAATTCTAGCCATTAAAAAACAGATCTTTACCGTTTCCTCTCTCTGCCACTAGACAGGAAACAGGAAGTCAAGCCGCTCTCTTACAGTAAACGTAAAGAGTTTCTCCCTTGGCCCCCCACGTCCCTGCTGCCGTCGCCATAGCAACCACTGACTCAGCATTAAATTCAGTGACTCGGCAGCTGCAAGCAGAAAGTTCTGGTTGGGTTTTAATTTAATCTGGATGTCATGAAGCTGGACGGATGTGAACCATGTTGGCATCACGCTCTCAGAGACAGAAGCTGACCCTGTGATGTCACTGTGGTGATGTCACTGTGGTGATGTCACAGAGGATCAGTGCTCCACGGATAAATTCAAGATAATCTGCAATGAGAAATCTCTCTGAATCAATCAAACATCCATGGACAAACACAGAAACAGAGGACAGCAGAGAGCGTCCCCTGAGTCCTGGAGGAAACTCCTGGAAGGCTCTGGGTTCATTCCCAGTCAGGAAGCAGCTTTAACTGGGAGGACTGGTGGAGCTGGTCAAAAAACATTCCAACTTTTAATAAGAAGATTTAAGTTTGAAGAAAGCGATACTAAAAAATGATGAAAAGGCTTTTCTGCTTTATGTGCTGGTGGTCTAAATGTCAGCCATAATGGGGCCACAAATGGCCCCCAGACCCACTTTGGACCCTTCTGCTCGTATTTGAGTTCATTCTGTGGTGATGAAGATGGAAGAAATGCTCCTTTAATCATTAAACTATATTATTATTTAAATGAAGAGCCGGTGCCGCCCACAGACTGAGACACCCTGGGCGGTGTGCCACACGGGGGCCCAGAACCCGGACACCTGCTGGTACTAGACGGCCGGGGGTCCCTAGGGGCCACAGTACTGCATTAACAGATGCAGAGACTCTGGTTCTGGTCCAGCAGCGGCGGATCTACCCAGCCGTTAGTTTCCGTTATCTCCCGTTAGTTCCCGTTAGTTTCCGTTATCTCCCGTTAGTTCCCGTTAGTTTCCGTCAGGGTCGGTCGGAACCGAAGGGGAAACTTACCGGTAACATTTCTGCCGCTGCGGTGGGAATCAGTTCCTCCTCTCCGTTTCCAGACTCCTTTTCCCGCGTCCAGTTTGGGTCCCGAACCGAACCAGATACCCGAACCCTCCCTTCCTTCCTTCCGGAGCCGCTCCCTCTCGATCCGCCCGGACCGCCGCTCCAGCTTTTACTGACCGGAGGTCAGTTCGGTGTTCCGAACCCACAGCAGCCGCAGGACCTTCTGGGCCTAAATGGGTCAGGATTCCGAACACGCCTCTTCTTCCTCCCCAAGAGGAAGGCTTCAGAAACCCAGAGAAGTATCGATCGCGGATCGATGCTGCTGATCAGCGCGCCCTCTGCCGGCAGAGCCAGCAGCTGCAGCTGAAATTTATTATTCCGTTTTTATTTATTGTGGTATAAAAGGCAGCGGCTTTCAGCACGAGGTTCTAATACCTGATGTTCCGGTCCGGGTGGTTCTGCTCATGTATCATCCTGGTGATCACATGGAGAAGTTGGCGCTGTTAGCTGAGAGACGTTCCTTCATCAGATCACCCCTCAGCATGATGCTGCTGCTGCTGCCAACCAGGGTGACCTGCTGGTTCTGACCCATCAGAACCGTTCTGGACCTGATTCTGGGATGATGGCTGAGTTCAGCTGGTTATAGTCCTGTGTCGCCCTCTGGTGTTCACTGGAGGCCAGCACAGCGACAACCAGCATCCAGGGGGATTTACCTAGCAAGCTAACTCTTTAGCTTCAAACTAAATCCTTCCTACGTCACAACACTCGATTAAAATCTCGCTTGCAGCTCAGTGTGGCTTTCCTCCCATTGACTGGGATCATCTCCGGTAGGTTTTTTGTTTGTTTGTTTATGGTGAACAATGACGTCAATTTTCTGCGTTGTTCTAGATCAGGGGTCTCAAACTCCAGTCTTCAAGGGCCGCAGTCCTGCAACCTTTAGATGAGCCTCTGCTGCACCGCAGCTGAACAGAATAATTAGGTCAGTAAGGCTCTGGAGAACTTCTCTACACAAGGAGGTAATTAAGCCATTTCATTCCTGTGTTTGGTACCTGTGGCACATCTAAAAACTGCAGGACTATGTCCCTGGAGGACTGGAGTTTGAGACCTGTGTTCTAGATTGAAGCTTGTCTGTAGTTTCATCCATGTTGGGAGAGAAAGTTCAGTTCGTTTTGGCCACGCCTCCAAATACTGAATTAACATCAACAGCTGCCTCATTCATGTTGAAATGTTGGAGCTTTTTAAAAAATTCTCTTTAATTATTTAACAGATAAACTGTTACAATTCTACTTTTATGAATCAATATGCTATGTTGCTAACATTATGCTAAGTGTAACAGTAATGAATGTTTTTTTTTATATGTTGACTCCAGGAAGAGCAGTGATGGATAATGGGAATCCAAATAAACAAACTTAGCTAGCTAGCTAAATATTTAGCTTGAACCTGAAACCCAGTAAGATCTGGTTCTGGTTCTGGTCCAGTAACTCTGCTGCAGTCCAGCCAGTGATGTAGGACATCAGTCCACGGTGCCTTCACCTTAACCACCACTGAAGATGTTCTGGTTCTTCTGGACTTGCTTAATCGGTTCTGCAGCACTTCAGGGACGGTTCTGAATGCTAACCGTTTCTCATCTGATCCAGAACCCGACAGGATCAGAAGAACCTGGTGTGTTTCTGCCTGTTTCCTGTGGCTGGTCGGGTTCTACGGGCGTTCGGGTCGAGTCAAACGTGGCTGCCGTTTCTGGAATGTTAATCATATTTTTAGTCACAAACTGAATCCTAAATATTTAGCTTGTAACTTTATTTTGAAGGTCAATATTAAATTCTTTCACAGGAAGTTGGACTTTCTGTGGAAAAAGTGGCAACTGGCTGTGGTGACCTGTGGGCGGGTTCTGGAGGTTCTGGACGGATCACTAGAAAAGTTTCATCATAAACAACTTTATTCAACTTTTCTGGATCAGAACCAGAGGAATGAAGAGGGGTCAAAGGTCAAACTGAGCAGCAGGGGGGCTGTAGGAGCAGACAGAGGGTGGTGGAGACCTGTGAGGACGAACGGATCAGAACCAGCAGAACCAGGTCTGAACTGCATGAGAAATGAATCGAAACTGGTTTCTAGGAAGAGGGTTCTGCCGACCCGGTTCCGTTGGGCCTACTGCAGGCAGCAGCTCTGGCCGTTGGCGTCCTTGGAGCGCAGGCAGAGTTTGGGTCGGTAGTTCTCCAGGAAGTGCAGCTGCTTGGCGTTCAGCGCGCCGCGTCGCTTCCTGTTACACATAGAGAAGAAGATCCGGTCAGAACCGGACCAGCAGCAGAACCGGCACCAACAGCAGAACCCTTACTGTCTGATGAGGTGGACCGCGTCTTCGTACTCCATCCCACACTCGATCAGCGCCAGAGCCACCAGAACCGGAGCGCTGGGGAGACACAGCCGGGTCAGTTCAGAACCTTTAACAGAACCTTTAACAGAACCCCCATCAGGTCCGGGTTCAGTCGAAACGGGTCTCTGGCCTGCAGCAGGACTCGGCCTGGTTCTGGTTCATTCATAGCGTTAGCGTTAGCGGACCCGTCTCTCTGAGTCCGTTCTGATTCTGTCACTCAGTGCAGCTGTAGCAGTCAGTGTTTCAGCGTTCCTTCTTCCTTCTCTGCCTGCAGGTTTTAACGTTTTACTTTGTAACGTTTCCTTTTCTTCAACATTCACTTTTCAGTTTGATTTTGTTCAGAATTAATTTTCATTTAAGGTTTGATTTTTTTCACAACTACTGATTATCTCAACGCCAGATCAGTCGGTATGAGCAGGTGGTTTCCATGGTGACGGTGTGTTTCCATGCTTTACTGACCGGCCCAGTCCGGCCACGCAGTGCACCGCCACGCAGCCGCCCGGCTCCTCCCTGAACTTCACCTGCAGCAGGTTCAGCCAATCATCAACCACTTGCTCTGGGGGGGCGGAGCCATCATCGAACGGCCAATCCTGCGAAGACAAGCGGTTCAGGAGGAGGAAGGCCGACCCGGCCGGCGCGAGGGGAGGATCTGTCGGGTCTCACCAGAACCTGGATGCCCTCCTGGCCCAGCGGCGCCTGGTCATACGTGGCAGAGCAGACCCGCACCAGGGTGGTGACGCCGTACGCCTTCAGCTCCTGCAGGAGGACAAAGCGGGTCAGAACCAGAACCAGGAACAGAAGAGGTCGGGGCCGTACCTCGATGAACTTCCCCAGCTGAGCGTCGGTGGGGTTGTGCGTGATGAGGAAACGCATACAGTCGTAGGAGATCTCCACTGGCGCCGGGCGGTTCATCTTCACCGTCTGGACCGACTAGCTGCTAACAGCGGATCAAGACCAGCAACCAGATCAGAACCAGCAGGACGGTCAGCGGTTGGCAACAGGGACTGGCCGTTGGATCGGCCTCTTCCTCTAGAGAGAAGAAGGAGCAGCAAGGATTGGCTGGCAGCAGAAGCTCCGCCTCCAGAACACGGCACAAGCTGACGATTGGCTCGTCTTCATATGTCTTCGACAGGACGGCGGGTCGGACCTGAACACACCTCGCTCATTAGTAATCACCCATGATGCATTGCAGCTGCGGCGCCGAGTCACTGACCTGGGGGAGACGGCGTGTCCTCTTCACTTGTCCACGATGAGCAGCAGGTGCTGAGCTTGGCAGAACGCTCCTCCCAGCCTCGCAAACGCCATGCAGGTGCAGCCTGCAGGACAGCAACATCAGCAGCAGCTACTAGCTGCTGCTAGCTGCTGCTACAAACACTCACCGTGATGCCAGCTGATTAGGTCAGAGGTCATTGAGCGGGCACAGCAGAATGTGACGGCTCTTGGATGTAAACACACCATTGATGATGCTGCTGCGGTTCTGGCTGACTCGACCTGCTGGCCCAGCGCTGACCTGCCGCACAGAACAGGAGCGGTTAGGCTAGAGCGACCCAAACCCAGGGAGGGTTCTATAGAACCCGGTTCCTCTGAGCCATTCCTCAACATGGGGAAGACAGGAAAACATAGCTGCTTGCTGAACGGGCCTCGAATCTGGTATCAGCAGCGGTACCAGTTACTACGTCCTCACGACTGGTGGAGGTGGGAAATATTTCCAGTAAAGAAAAGCAGAGTGAGGTTCTGATGAGGTGGCAGCATGGTGGAGCAGCTCTGCTACGTTGGTTCTGATGACATTTTCTCTCAGGTTTGGAAAACTGAATTAAAATAAACCATTTAAATTAGCGCAGCGTTATTTATGGACAGCAGCAGCGGACCGAACTGATGAGGTCATCCAGGAAATGGTCTCTGAGCTGTTAGCATGTGGTGACTATAGCAACAGCCTTCAGTCAGAGGACTCTTCAG